>NC_064811.1:82660184-82661336 GCF_023721935.1 Panthera uncia
ATATATATATATATATATATATATATATATATATATATATATATATAAGTTTTTGCTTGAGATACCTGGAAAAGCATTAAACTGCAAAACTGAAGAACAAAAGTTAAAGAAAATGAGAGACAATGTAATATGTAAGGGAAAAAAAATTGTCTTCATCTACTTTATGTCTGGGTTCCTATAAACTCTTAGATGCAAACACAGCTTTCTTCTGTCTAAAGGATATAATAAATATCTCATTTTTTAGGTGGCTCCAGAAGACAAGCCTCTGTCTTTAAGTAACGAAAAATAGAATATGTTAATTTTAGGATATAATATGCCAGCTAAAATATACAAAAGTAACGCCATGGTCAGTAAATAAAATTACTCTGAAATCTGATCCTGCTTCTGAATAAACAGTGAAGGGATGTATAAAAGGAAGTGCTGATGACTTTTCACTAAATTTCACTTGGGTTCTAATATTGAGCAATTAAGTTTGATTTATATTCTCCTGGGTTTACAAAATTTCTACCAGTATTGGGCTACAGGCTTATCCATGCACATGATATCTATATGCAAAGATACACAAAACATATTGTCTAGGAGAGACAGCTTAAAAATGAACCACAGCTAGCCTCTAAGAAACACTGTAGGAACTTATTTACTAGGGTCCTACTTAGGCCATTTCTGTGGACATTCATCACTTGTTTGTTTGAAAGTCTCTGGCTTTCATTACAGACATTAATGTCTGTCAAATTAAAATATGCTTACCCATCTCAAATGTGGTTGAATATTAATCTTGTAAACAGAAACATACGGTCCCACTTAAACTAAAAAAAATCTTCCCAGTGCATCTATAAATAAAACCCCTATTTATTATTTACTCGTGTTTTTTTTTTCCTTACTACAGCTATGATGAGGTCCCCCATCCTTATCAAAGACCTCCTTACCCACTTTCTCTGAATATTAACACTCAGACCCAGAGTCTTAAAATGTATTCAGCTTTAGAGACAGTATGTGTACTGATCATTTCACTATCAAACTGAATGCCTCATTTGGTTTTCCTGAATGTTTACATGCAAATACAGCACAATGGTATTTTATGTAACATCTCCAAAGCAATTATAAAAGGGTAGTATATTTTTTTTTTTTTTTTTTTTTTTTTTTTTTTTTTTT
>NC_064811.1:82661436-82873936 GCF_023721935.1 Panthera uncia
TTTTTTTATTTTTGGGACAGAGAGAGACAGAGCATGAACGGGGGAGGAGCAGAGAGAGAGGGAGACACAGAATCGGAAGCAGGCTCCAGGCTCCGAGCCATCAGCCCAGAGCCTGACGCGGGGCTCGAACTCACAGACCGCGAGATCGTGACCTGGCTGAAGTCGGACGCTTAACCGACTGCGCCACCCAGGCGCCCCTCGATGTGTTTCTTAAAATAAGCGATCTTTTTCCCTCTGGCTTAAAGAATTTTTATTATACACAGTACTTTTGAAAATAAATCTGAAATGTGCTACAAGCAATTCTTTAATAAAGATCAGACATTAATTAATTAAAAAGAATTACTGTTCCAATACAAGGGATTTAATAATTAATTAGTGAAAATGAGCACCTTACAGTACAGAGTTCTTTTGTTACCTGAATTTCAAAATACTTTTCCTTTAAATATGCTATTGATACATAGCCACTCCTTATCCTTTCTATGTACAACTTTTCTTATTCTCTGGCCACTCTGTACTCTTAAATCTAAGGACTCTGGGACATAGGGAAGGTGACAGTCCACTACCCCTTCCACATGTAAGGTTAGGTAGTTCAATCGCAAAACTCCATATTTTTGATATTTTGGTTAGTTCAATTTAATTACTAGAAAAATTGCAGTTGTCTTACATAATAAATTATGTAATACTTATTCAACATGAAAGATGAGTTGACAAAAGTTATATTTTAAGAATCTCAAAACATTTCAGCATTACTGAAAAGGTTAAATAAAATCTGATTTTTTTGTGGTTAAAATAAAAAAAGTTACATGTACAAGTCCAGTGCTTAACATGGTGGCCAGGGCAATCACAGATTAGTTTATACATGATAAAAGCAAAGTTATACTTACTGGTTTTTAATATATGGTATTGAATATTCAGATTAAACTAAGGATTTTAATTAAATATTAAGTACTTTAAATATTTAAGTTAAATACTTAAAACTTTTTTAATATATAAAAATTGAAGATGTGTCATTTTATAAGCATCTACTCTATAATTTTTTAATTAAAAATAGATAATGAGTCGTTTTCAATTATATTAGGTACACAACTATATGTATCGGTTCTCAATGCTAGATGAAGTGACTACAGCAATATTTTTAGCAAATGGTATTTACAGTAATCTCTAGAATAGAAAACTTATAGTAATGCATAAAATTCTAGTCACCGAGATAAACTTACGTAGAAGGCTGTGTTTTTTTAAGATTTTATTTTTAAGTAATCTCTACACCCAACATAGCGCTTGAACTCACAACTCCAAGGTCAAGAGTCGCATGTTCTATTGACTGAGCCAGCCAGGCATCCCAAGCACAGAGTTTTTTTATTTATTTGTTCCTTTTTGCCTTGAACATTGGATTTTTTTAGAGAACTATGTCACAAAAAAATGAACAAGTTACTTCAAGAAAAACCAAAACACAAACAAGATGCTTTAAGACAATTTGAATTTATTTCCCAAGCGAGCAGTTCCCTTGGAGCATGATAATTTTCCCTGAGAAATGAAAAGTATCTAGGGATTCTAAAACTTTCTTTAACCCAAGACATACTTTACCATTCAGAAGTCCTCCACTCAATGGCCTACGACATGCAACATAAGCCAAGGTCCTTACCTATATTGGAGTTGGACTATTTGACTAGCAATTCTTTAATACATGTAAAATTTAGAAATCTCTGTAATAAAAATAGCGAACCCTCCTAGACTTCAATTAAACTTGGAAGTTGACATGAAAAATCAATCTATGCCCACACACAATTCTTTTCCTTTCAAATTCATCATTCAACTCTAGATGCCCACATATTTTCTATGCCCACACATGCCCACCCACAGTCCCCATCCCTGTGGTTAAATCATCTACAGACATCAGATTTTTTTTTTTTTAATGAATAAGCTTTCTCTTCTTTGAAAGGTCTTGATGAAGTGGCAAATCTATGTCCCAAGTATCGAACAATGTATATCTAAGTGGCAATTTTAGGACGTTACCACTTTTGCACAGAAGGGGGGATTGGATTGGCTTAAAAATGATAAATCTGGCATATCTCCTTATATCTGTGTGCCATAGTGAAGCAAAGATCAATATTTTGCCTCAGAGTCACCCTCTAGAGAGCCAAGGGCAGGAGTTAAAATCCCAGGTTTGCATTTAATTCCCCACTGTCTTGGCTCTCTGTTCCCTATTCCCTATGGGCACAATAGTGAAATATCAGGTCTTCTGGGCTTCTCCATGTTTCAGTAATGCTTGCACCGGATTATATTGTTTGCTTCAGTCTGGTCTGATGACCAGAACTGCTCTCATCCACTCTCTCTGGTCCACCATTTCTAAGAAACACCCACTCCTATAAAAAAAAAAAAAAAAAAAAAAAAAAAAAAAAAAAAAAAAAAAAAGCATGCAGGAGGTCCCAATTCTTAGCACCTCCAATGTGTGCTCTCCGAATCATAATCTTCACACGTCTATTTAAAATTTGGAAGGCTTTAGTGACTACCACCTACAATTATATCCTCTGAGACTTTATATTCACTTGTTTCATTTATTTTTAAAATGTACTTGCCAATTTTGATTTTAAATCAAACATGAATTTCTTAATCTATCAAATGGAAAAGGGCTAATTTCATAAGAAAGCTGCAACAGACTGTGTTCCCTTCCTTAATAAAAAGCCATACTTAAGGGAGATTTTCCACTCTTATTTAGTGCCTAGTTTTTACATTAAAAAATTCTCAAATAACTAAGGAAACAGATTAATTATAAGGTCATCTTTAAATTGACATGTAATACCACACCTCTTTAAGTCAATCATTACTACTCAAAAAACATTGGAATAATTACGTAGAAAGACTAACAACCAAGTCCCATTGAAAGTCTCGTCTAGTACTGTTGTGTACTGGTGGTCATGATGTTAAACCCACTTGTTTGTGACTTGAGTGAAGTTGTTTTGAACTAAGGGTGAATTTGTTTACATCGAGGAAACCGTGTTAGAATGTTAGCATCAACATCTGTTGTTGTCAATAAGCACTCAGTGGCCTATCTATTGATGGGTGCCGCTAGGGACTTATCAATAAGAGCATAGGGCAGAGCCACTGTGATGTAAGGGACTTTGAAACTTTATATACCAAGAATTTGTGAGGCCTTACCAAGAGTATTTGGTTGGGGCAAAGGTACCTTTTCCTGATCTAAATGTCTCTCCAAAGACCTTGGGCAAGGCTCGTTTGCGCAGCACATATACAGAGACCTTGGACAGTAGCTCCTGCCATGGCAAGGTGACTCTCTGCAGGAGTGATGAAAACGGAGCTGGAAGATCATCTTGCCCGCCAACATCACCAGCGCCTTCATTCCCCTAGCAACACACTCTAGCAACAAGGGACTTTTGCTTTACCCTGGCAGCTGGACGTCAGCTCTTGGTTAGCTAAGCCAACTCTTCTGAGAACCAACTCCTAAACAGTTATACGTCCACTACATTTGAGCTTTATTTCTTTCATCTCCCCTTAGCCTGAAACAATAGTGTAATTAATCTATCATTGATTTGGAGCCTGTTACTTCTTTATTGTCTTATTAGGAGACATTACCCCATATGCTATTGGCTTGTGAAATATCGTTATAAATTATAATTCCCACAGTGAGCCTGTGTTAAATTATTGGCAAAGACAATCTCACTCTCTGAGCGTAATTTGCCTCAACAAAACAAATGCTTTGGTATTGATAGATAGTCAATCAATGTATTTCTGAATGAAGGAAAAAAATGAATGGATTTTTTTTTTTTTTTTTGGCTTGCTCACTCAGAATTTGGGGAAAATTACTGTGGTACTAGAATTAGTTTAAGAAGAGAGAATAGAAACAAATGGCCTGTTCAGTCTAAAAGTATGTAATTATAAAAAGGATAGTCAATAACCAAAATAACTCAGAAACTGAAACCTTCATTTAGTAAAGGTCTTTTTTGAAGCACTCATTACAGGAAGGAGACTATGGATGCCAGATGGCGGGGTGGAGAGAGAGGCCACACCCAAGATGAAACAGACATGGTCAACAGTGAGCAACAGATAGAAAAGCAAAAAGGGGGCAGGAAAAAAATCACTACAAAAAGTCTGAAGGGCTAACTTGCTTTTAAGGCCATATGTGAATACAGGATCACAGATAAAATTTGCAGTTACTTGTGATGTAAAATTGACCCATAACAATAAAAATGAAATCACCTGGATACAATAGTGCTTCGGTACTTTTAGACTCATAAAGTGTTATCCTATGGCATTTCAGAAAGCAGTTCAAATGTTACCTTTAAAAAGAACATTTCTCTACCTTTAAAAATGTTAGTATTATATATTTATTGAAGTATGCATCAGTAAATGTAAATCCTTTTTAAAAATTTTCAGACTTGTGATAACTGATACTTACTAGACTAACACTCTCTCAGCATCCCTAAGTGTCAGAAGTCATTCAGGAGAGAGTCCTCCTTTCGCTTCTTTTTACCACTTGCTTGATGGCTATCACTACCAGTCAGAGTGGATCCAAATCTTACTACCAGACACCAATGAAAAATGTATTGTGAAATGCAGCTGTCAAGAATAGCTAAAGCCTAGCTTATCTAGCTCATTCTAAGCACATATAGAATGACAAACAGAACAACATAATTCCCAGGATATATAACTTTGGGTTATGGTTCTCCAAGACAGCCAAAAAGTTTCAGTTTCATAAAATTTTCACTATCCAACTTAAAGACACTCATTTAGGCATGACAGTGAGCCATTTAGGCACCAGTGGGAGGGAGTGCTTTTCTTAAAGTTACATGTGCAGAATTCACAACTAGCAGACAAGAAATATAATATTTTTATCACCATATCATTTAAAATCATCCTTTGGCATAAATATCCACCCTCCCCCCCAAAAAAATCAGGATTAAATGTGGGACCACTAGTAGATTAACACAAATGTAAGATATAGGTTATATCCAGTGAAAAGTAATTATGTCTACATACACACACTCCACAAAAATCAGAGTGTAATAGTGTATATTACTCTAACAATAGAGTTTATGTATTTTTTATAAGGCCCTTGATAGTGCCCCACTTCTTCAGAACTGTAGTTCCCATCATCCTTACCAATCACAGTGAAATCACACACCCAGAGGTAATTGAAAGTTGAGCAGAGGTGGGACAGTCACCACAGAATCTGTGTCTGTTATTTCATAGGAAAGGAATGGAGCCATTCTCAATATGCTAAATACACAAGAATGATTGCTTGGCAAAACTGATCATATGTGTGTTCAGTTCCATATTTCTCAATACCCCCAGAGGATATCAGGGGATATCTATGATAATCATGATAGTATACAGTTGATCCTTGAACATGAGAATTAGGGGCACCAACCCCTTGTGTATTTGAAAGTCTGCATATAACTTTTGATTCCCCAAACCCTTAACTGCTAAGAGCCTACTATTGACTGCAAGGCTTACCAATAACATAAATGGACAATTAATACATACTTTGTATGTTATATGTATTATATACCATATTCTTAACATAAAGTAAGATAAAGAACAGAAAAGTGTGTTAAGAAAATCATAAGGAAGAGAAAATACATTTACATTCCTATACTGTACTTTTAAAAGATATCCACATATAAGTGGGCCTGTCAGTTCAAATCCATTATTCCAGGGTCAAATGTACATTCCACACTTCATAAATATCTCTTATTCCAGATTGCCAAACAATACATTGTTACAAAGAGGGGATTTTAAATAATTTAATATTTAAAAGAGATATGGCTCAGTTATGGCATACTTTCACTTTCAGTGAAATGTCCCCTTCCCTGATCAAAACACATAAATGAAGTCTGCATTATATTGTCGATTTTTTTTTTGGAATATAATTTAAATCAGGAAAATGTCTTCATTCCCAAAAGAGTGTGTTCAGTCATTCATAATGAAACTCAAAATAGTCTTTGATTTGCTAATACTCTACATATCAAGCTATATTTTAAAAAATGACATATAGGGTATATGCATTCAGTAAGTCCTGGAGAAAGAAAAATGTTATAAAGATTCTATCCATTACTTAAATGTAAACTAACTAAAAGCAACTTTCCTTTATAAGCCTAAAGTCTGAGAAAATACCTCTGAAGTTGCTTTTTAGATAACATTTTCTTAAAACATTAACATCATGATTTTTGAGGATATTTATATTTGTACAAAGAAATAATTTTACAAACAAATAATATATACTTTTGTAATGGAGACATAAACAGTTCAAAGTGCAGTAAAAGTTCAAAGAAAATTAAAGGAAAAAGAAAAGAAAGAAGAAAATTTGTTTTTATGACCTCAGGATGATAAATTTGAGTTCAGTTCACCGGACTGCCAAGTAAGCTTGTATTAAAAAAAAAAAAAAGCCAAATCCTAAATAACATGTGAATTTTACTAGAACAATTTCCCATAGGTATTGGCATTGCTTACTCCCCACCTAGCCAAGGGGGACCCAATTATTATTCACACCAAATGATAAACAAAACAAATGATAATCCATCACCAATCTTTTCTGAACTCCCTTACCTCTAGACTCTAATTACCCAAAGGGTTTCCATTCTTAAGGGACAATAAAGTGTGTCCCAGAAACAAGGACAGAATCTTGGATCTGTTTCTCCATAAGAGTCTATTTCATTTGCATTGGAAATAGGATTTACCTCTCTTTTTTAAATGCAAATAATTTCCCCATCCCATATACAACTATTCAAATAACAAACTGTTCATGAATAAACACAGAACAATGTGGATCCTGGTAGAGACTATTTGCCACAAGTCTACCACCATTTGGTACTGAAACAACAAAGGAAAACAATTACAGGAAATTTCACTGCAATTATTTATTTATATACATTCATAGAGTGGGAATACAAAGTTGATTAAATCATCAGGAGCTCACCTAAGTTGTATTTTATAAAAGTTAATAACCAAAGAACAGGTATCTAATGAAAAGTAAAATATTTTAAAAATATGATTACTGAAAGAAAATACAGAACACAAAACAAACAGAAAGAAAGAAAACCTGCAGACTTTTACGAAATACACAATTATCAGACGGGAGAAAAACCAAGCTGTATAAAGCATCAAATAAATTAAAAGTTTTGTGAAACTGTAGAAATTCTGTGGTGATGCTAATGTGTTGCACAAGTTTTTGGGGAGAAAGTCCACAGTTTCGCAGACTTTCAAAAGGATCTTTGAGCCAAAAGGGCTAAGACTCCCTCCATCACAGCTTCCTCATCATGACTATGATACCCATTCTAGTCTAGCTGCTCAATTACATGCTCATCTAGATTATTAAAGTGAGGGTCAGATGATTTCTCCCAATCCATCTCCCCTAATCCATCTAATCCCCAAGCATATGGTCTGGCCATACCCAATTACTCAATACCCCAAGTATTCCATATAATTCCATACCTTTCCTCAAGCCTTTCAGAAATAGTAAGGCAAAGGGTCTAAAAGCACAAACTCAGAAGCCAAATTGCCTGGGTTTACACCCCAACGTCACCAAATTGTATGATCCGGGGCAAGTTGCTTAACTTCTCTACACTATAGTTTCCAGATTTGGAAATAGAGGATTAAACAAACTAATATGTGTAAAATGCTGGGAACATTATTAGCATAGCAAATTCTTCATTAAGTATTCCTTATGATTAACAAATTGCCTTGCTTAGCTCCTTAAGTGCGCAACCTCCTTATCATCCTGATTCAAATAAATGTCACAACTTCTGAAAAGACCCAAAGCCTGCTTTCCATCTGAATCACCAGTCCTTGAGTAGCAATTACTTAATAAAATGTCCTTTGATCACCAAAATACAAAGTTTTCTTTATCTCTTTGCCCTTAAATCACAAAACACTTGCTGCCTATACTAATTTTCATACTTTTGCTCTCAAAAGACACCCACAGATTAGTAGAAGGGTTTTTTTAATGTTTACTTATTCTTGAGAGAGAGTGCGCAAGAGAAAACAAGCAGGGGAGGGGCAGAGAGAGGGAGACCGAGGATCCTAAGTGGGCTGACAGCCGAGAGCCCTATGTTGGGCTCCAACTCATGAACTGCAAGATCATGACCTAAGCCAAGTCAGGCTTAACAGATTGAGCCACCCAGGAGCCCTAGAAGGGTTTTATGTTGTTTAATAAATGTGTACAAATATGAAATTTACGTTCTTAAATATCATTTAATTTCACTCTTCAATTTTCTAGTTGAAGAAACTGAGGCTCAAGGAGACTACGAGTAGCAGTGATAACAATAACAATAAAAATAACAATGAAATAATCACTTATATACCACTTACTATATCCCAGACACTGTTCTAAATACCGGATATGTGTTAACTCATTCAGTCTTCATAACAATCCCATGATGCAGGTACTATTATTCTATTTTTCATATACAAGAACACAGGCACAAAGAAATTCAATAAGTTTATCAAGGTCACACAGCAGCAAGTAAGTAGGGGAAGCCTGGGCTTAAAGCAGGCCCCCTGGCTCTAAGAGCTGTGCTTTTAATCCTTGTGACTTTCTCTCTGTAGATAAGGAGAAACTCATCCAGTGATCCAAAAGTAATTAATGGAAAAGCCTGAAGTACACACGGAGTTCTCTGAATTTCCTGCTAAGGCTCTTTCCTTATGAGTCTCCTATCCCTTACCCAGAGTGATGGCCATAGCAAGCATTCGAAATACATTGGTTCAATGATTTCTTGACCCACCTAATTCTCTGAATGCAATAATATTTATCCCAAATGCACAGTTTGTTCCTTGAACAAACTTCTCATTTGGCTTGGCTGTCTTCTTACTTAATCGTCCCCAGTCTTGAAAGAGACCGGAACAGCCCAAGGAATAACTGTTTCAGTTTTTCACTTGTAAAAAGTACGAGGTCTTTGTTGTAATTTGGTTTCTGATGGATTGACTCAAAGGCCAGAGGAGCCTCTGAAGTTTTCCCACACACGAGCATTGAGCTCAGGTTCCACCCAAAGCCAAACGGTATCCCATCAATGACTGTTGGCTACCTCTCAGGCTAGTCTGTGATTTTGTTTAAAGCATGCCTCCCCAACATCTGTTCCTTAAAGAGCCTGCCTAGTCTACCTGCCATTGCCTGTCACCAGTAATACAGAGCAAAATCTGAGCTCTCTAGGCCACAAAGCATAGTGGTTCTGAGTTCTGAAGTCCCTCCTCACTTATCTTCACATTCTGGCTAGGAAATCCTTGAGAAACCACAGTTTCCTCGCCTGTGAAATGGGGATATTTACCTCAAGAGGCTGTTAAAAGGATTAAAAGAGAACATACTTGTAAAAGTGCTTAGCTCAATACTTGGTACAAAGGATGAACTCAAATTTGCTAAGAATAAAAACATATTACTTGTTCCTATTGTGCTTCCCTGAATTCCCACGGCATTGTTTTCGCTCCATATACCAGCATTTCGTTTCAGCGCGTGAAAACTCTTCTTTACGCTTGGCTTATTCATGCCTCAAAAAACCCCAAGTATTAGCATATAAATGTTTGTACCATATGGGCTACCGGGAAGGAACTTATCTTGCCAAATGACATTAAATATAACCCCAAGATAGTTGTCTAATTAAGAACTGTATCCATCATCATGGGCATATATGAAATTCTTACTAGTAGTATATTGTGACCTTAGTGGAAAGGTCAGAGAAGCAATGAATATGAAAGCCTAGAGACCACTGAGCCTTCCAAGACCATCAGGTTTTATGTGTGCAGCAACATTTTCCCAATAATAGTACTGGGCTAACAGATATATTATTTAAAAACAAAAAACAAAAAACAAAAAAAACCCACCATTTTCTGGGAGAGAAAATGTTCCAGAACATTTGTGTAAAACATATAGTTTTTAAATGTTTATTTTATTTATTTTGAGAGAGAGGGAATAAACCCGAGCAGGGGAGGGGCAGAGATAGAGAACGAGAGAACGAGAGAGTTCGAGAGGGCTCGAACTCAGGAGCCCCGGGTTCATGACCTGAGCTGAAACCAAGAGTCAGAATTTTAACCAACCTAGCCACACAGGCACCTCTATGTAAAACATATTTAAATGGGCTCATTTATGGCAAGTCTTCATAAAGATTTGAATATGTTATTGTATCTTATGAGTATCTAGGAGGGAAATCAATCATTTCCCAAGTTTTTTTGCTATAAAATTCAGTCTTCCAGACATACTGTATTTTGTGAAAGCCTACTGTAAACAAATAACCAACTCAACTATTTTAACAAAGTAAGTTACTAAAGTTCATGCAAACATGAATATTCAATATCAGTAAAGCTGGCCAGAAATTATAATCAAAATCATAAACATGTGAGTTTGTTTAAGCTGAAGGAACATTTGTCTATCAAATTCAAAAAAAAAAAACAAAAAAAACAAACAAACAAACAAAAAAAAACCCGCATAGTGGAAGGCTTGCTTATTTCTGATTTCTACTTATTCATATATACATCATACTGAACAGTGTACCACCACGCAATAAAAGTTAACATCTTTCAGTCTATAAAGCACAGGTTGTTTACTTGATGATACACGAATACAGCTCTATAATATTGATTTAAATCAAATATGATTTTTTTTAAGTTTTTTATTTTTGAGACAGAGAGAGACAGAGCATGAATGGGGGAGGGGCAGAGACGGAGGGAGACACAGAATCAGAAGCAGGCTCCAGGCTCTGAGCCATCAGCCCAGAGCCCGACGCGGGGCTCGAACTCACGGACCGCGAGATCGTGACCTGAGCTGAAGTAGGACGCTTAACTGACTGAGCCACCCAGGCGCCCCAAGTCAAATATGATTTAAAGATACCAAATGCCATTAGTCGTTTTCAAATCAATAACGAATAAATTCCTTATATTTTATCTGAACTGAAAACCACTCTAGCTATCTGCATGTGACTGCTCTATTAGGCAGAAATATTATTTGGAACAAAGAACTATTTTATGAATATAAGATTTGCAACTTAAAAAAAGTATTAAACATTAAAACAATATCTATACATACATAGTTGAACACTTTCGTATACATGATTTCATTCAATCTTTATAATAGCCCTTTGTGATAGGCATCATAAGATTCATCACTTTATAGATGAAGAGA
The DNA here is from genome assembly GCF_023721935.1 of Panthera uncia. Taxonomy (NCBI): domain Eukaryota; kingdom Metazoa; phylum Chordata; class Mammalia; order Carnivora; family Felidae; genus Panthera; species Panthera uncia. Next base: position 82,672,556 of record NC_064811.1, read on the forward strand.
ACAAGAAAAACGTGCTTACGTGGCATGGTGAATATAACACAGGTAGTGTGTGGGGCCAAGATGTATTCCTAGAGTCTTGACTCTAAATCCCGTGTCCTTTACACTAAACCTCACCACATTAACCTGCAAATGCCTGCACATTGCAGGTTGTCAAAGGCAGTTACTATGACTCTTTTAAAAAGCTAATTAAGGAAGAAGGAAACCAAAGACTTCCAACCACAGGAAAGAAAATCTCTGATTGTGGATGTTGATAGGAATGTCACAGCTGCAGGCACCTTCCCTGCCTTCCTTCGCGTTGAAACACAGCATTCTGCATCTGTGATCTGGGGCCAAGCCAACCTTTCAACATGCTAGTCAGAGATAACAAAGACTATCGATCATTTAAGTGTTTACTCAGATTAATTACAATGAATTTTTGTTCTCAAAATGAATTATGTCTCTTCTTATATTAGGGGCTTATAGGAAAGAAGTTTGGGTAATGCAACTGTGCTTGTCCCCAGGGCTCTGGACCCCCACCACCTATTGGGTTCACATCCTTCTTCTGCTACCTGTTGGTCTCCGTCTTCGGGTAATTTATCCAATCTCTCTGTGCCTGAGTTTTCCTCATCTGCAAAATGCAGATAATAATATCACCTATCACACAAGGCTCTCGCGAGGATTGAACAACACACTACATGCCTCATAAAAACTTGAAGAATGCCTGACATGTGCTAAAGTGCTCAGTAAGTGCTTACGATTATTATTATGAGACTTGTTAAAACAGCAGAAAAAGCATAGAAATAACAGTAGCTCCCTGAGTTGTGTCTTCCCAAGAAAGAGAGCAAGAATCATTACAGACCTTCATTTAGAGAGGACCCCCATCCCTTAAGATACACTTAGGTTTTCAGTATTGATCAATGGCTCTATGGAAGAAGTTCTATTTCTACCTATTAGATAAACCAAATTTAAAACTCAAGAATGTGATTCCTCCCACAGCAAAATAATGTGTAACAGCACCCTTTATCAAGCCAATGTGCTCTGGGGAGTCACTGATGTAACTAGCCAGCAAAATCCCCTGGGAGAGCTCACTGAAATAATCAGTGATCAAATGCAAAGGGCCAAATTGGGCTCTGGAAGTCTTATTTTGATAAACTCTGAACTGCACAGAAATCCAAACCACCCGCACACTGATTAGGCACATGAGTGTAATTAGCCATAGCAATTCTCCTCCTAGTCATTTCCTTTATTTTCATTTAAATTAATAGAACCCCTTAGGTGAAATGCAAGAGAAAAATGTTAGAGAACACAACTATTCACTCTAATAGCAATAATCAAGTGTTTTCATTCTGACGGTGTTATGTAACGGCATACCTCTTTGTTAAGAAAATTCTCATGTCCTTTCTTTAGATTTTGTACTGACTCAAGTTTGCACTGAGGGAATGTCACTTTACCCAATGTAATATTTACCTTGTTAATAATTTACAATGATAACATTTGTAATTAATAATGTAAATAATAATGTAAAATATAATATTTCATTTACCAAATGAAATATGTGCCTTCATGCCAAGAGAAAATTATCTTGAAAAGTTTTAAAAATCAATGCAAATTACTGTAAAATTAAAGAAAAAAAACTGTTCATCTAACCAAGAGATATTAAACAAAATATAGGGGACTACAAATAGATTTCTCTTCCTAAAGAATACTTGTATGTCGATAAAGAGGGTTATTACCAAAACACCGAATGCTTTCATTAATGCCCGTTGTATTGATTTCTCCCAAATTCCTCATTTCTAATATTACGAAAGGAACAAAAAGTTTTCTCAATTTTCTCTTGTGCCTAATTAACTATTAACCACCCAGTTACCTATTAAGCAAAATATAATTTCTTCTTAATTTGTTACAGCGCAAGCACTTCCTTCCCTGTGGTAAAGAAAGGTAAACAACAGTGAAAGGGAAAGAAGGCTCACTTATGTGTTTCAGAAACAAGGACCCGTTCACCGTTCTAATCCAAATGTCCCTTTTAACTCAATAAAACTAACCTTCAGTTGTTTTCATTTAGGCATTTTTAAAATCCCTAATTTAATAAAGCTAATAGAGTTTGCTCTAGAGCAAACCTTGTCCTGCTGACATACTGAATTTATTCTAAGACCCTGCTAAGCCATTTAAAATGTGCAATATACTTAACTATATAGTATAAAAAATGTTTGCCGTTTAGCAAAGATTTAGAAATATAACATGATCAGTTTAAGATTAAAGTTGTACTACCAAAGCTCAATAAAAACAGAATTTAAGTAGCAGAGAAATATAAGAAATACTCAGTATGTAACAGACTGCATTATCACCGAATTTAGAGAATCTTTTATTAAATGACTATCAAGCTTAATTAAAAGAAAAAAGTACCTAAGTCTTGAACTTTTGTATCAACAATGAATATCTAGTAGAAGAATCTAAGAATGAAGGTGCTTTTTAAGGTAGCTTTTGGCTGACCTGCATATGAATCCGAAACAAAGATGCTTCACTATCAATAAATTAAATGGTTTTATGTATGATTTCCCATTTGGAAACACTAGCCATTGTACCATGTGAGGGAAAATAGTAATATGGTTCCCAAATGAACTTCAATTATATGAAGTATTTTTCTCTCATTTGCAGAATGAATGGCACTGTCTGAAATTAAGGAATTAGTAGTGATAACAAATAAGTCAATTATACTTTTTTTAAATCCTAAATTCACTTTACTGTTGTGAGTCATGGTGCTATGAATTGTATTTCACCAGCTGATCACCAGATTGGGGCGCCATGCATTCCAAAAAGTGAGTCCTTCAAAACTGCGTTCTAGAGCTTTCCACTTGCTACAAAAATGTTCTGTTGATTTTAACAGCCTACTTAGGATTAAACAAAATCAACACATGCATCTATGGTGAATTATATCAAAACCATTTTGAAAGAGAAACTACTGAAAAATCCCTTCCCTAAACTGTTATTCGAATACCAATGGTACACCTTCAATGACCAGGAAAAATAGAAATGTTCCAAAACATACAAAAGTAGAAGTCTTAGATATGCTTTTAAAATTTGTTGCAGAAATGAGCTACACTAGTGGGTAAACCGAGGCTAGACATTCTATATGGATTTCATTTAGGCATAGAGCACTTTTCCCTGGTGTCAAGAGGGTTGACTATTTGGATTTGAGACCTGGCTTTCCCATAACCGTATAAAATAAGTGTTTATTGCCCTCATTTCACAGATTAAGAAAAAGAGGTTAAACACACTATCCAAGTTCACACTAATATTAAGTGGCAGAGTTTGGATGCACAACTAGGTAAATGTGGTTTAAAATTTTCACATGATATCATGTTAAGCTACTTAATTTATTAGGTAAAATTGGAATGCTGAATAACTTAGAGAAACATAATCCCTTTTTAGACTATCAAATCTAACTTTGTCTATACGCTGAGTGAGTGAAACAGTATGGTATTACATACTTAAACATGCCAGTAAGTCCTCAAGTTAGCAGACAAATTTAGGCAAAGCTCAGCCACTTACTGATTACCTAACTTCACTTTTCAATTGCTATTTCCTTGTTTGTAAAGTGAAGAAATAATACCAGTAGGCTCCAGATTCCTTTCCATTTTGAAAAGCCACATAGTAGTTTTGAGTATTCATCTCTGATACAGAATCATTGTACCTGTTCAACAAATCCCAAGAACATTCCCCAGAGCTACAGTTTTGGAAGGAACACTATCAAAAACAGAAATCAGCATAAGGCGGGTCTGTGCTTTCCATTGAACAGTGTGAATACTGTACAAAATTGTCCGAAGGAGTCAGAAACTGAAGGCCAAAATTCTGTCCCCGTTGGATGTGTCAAACCCTGTATCTTTTCCACTTCCTACAGGAGTGGGTCCAGGCCAGCCAGAGTCCCTGAGTGATGCTAAAGAGATCTACGTTTTATTTATTTATTTTTTAAGTTTTTATTTATTTTTGAGAGACAGAGAGACAGAAAACAGCGGAGGGGCAGAGAGAGAGAGAGGGAGACACAGAATCCGAAGCAGGCTCCAGGCTCTGAACTATCAGCACAGACCCCTATGCGGGGCTCAAACCCATGAACTGGGAGGGAGATCATGACCTGAGCCAAAGTCGGATGCTTAACCGACAGAGCCACCCAGGTGCCCTGAGATCTATGTTTTAATAAAGGATTTGTTTGTCCTTTCAAGGTGGGACAAGAAAAAAATTTCAGTGGTTCTATGTAGTCCTCTCCACTTTCTGGAGCTTGAGGATGAACCCCTTATTTTTCAGAAAAGCCCTCAAAAAGAAGACTTTTAATTGGTGGAAAGAGAAGGAGGAAAAGAAAAGGAGAAAAAAATTTTAATAAAGAGTTTTAAGGGGAAAAGGGAATGGGGAAAGAAAAAAAAAGGAGGAGGAGGAAAAGAATCATCAACTACCCTAAGAAAAATTCCTTAAAAACTGCACTACTTGATTGAATGACTCCAGCCTTTTTGGTTAAGTTAAAATGTGGAAAAAATAAGGCATCCTCTCCCACTTTCACTGTTGAATATTTTGCTCTCTCTTTTAAAAACAATTTTTGCTACACCCAAGTTTTCCCATAGCTTCTCACTGTATAAGGTCAACTTTTGCTTTCACAAACACTAGCAAGGCTGAATAATAATTACCCACAGTTCAGATTCCTTTCCAGAAACAATTCATTTAGAGAAAACAAAGGAAAAAATCATGTGGAACAATTGGAAAATCCAGTTCATCCAACATCCAGATAAGATAGGAACACAAATAATAAGAATATTTCAGCAATGGGGATAAACTCTAAAACAAACTGCTCTCTGGGAAAAGGAACCAGAACTAATGGAGTAAATGGATGTGCAGGGAAAAGTGACAGGTTTTGAGGGCTGAAATGAGCAGAACTATAGATCTTAAAAAAAAAAAAAAAAAAAAAAAACAAAGCTCCAAACCAGACATAAGCAACCACCAACCAATGAAGAACGTTCTCTACCACTACTTACCCTCCATAGTTTTGACTGGATATCCACATGCTCCTTCATATCAAAAATAAACACATGGTCCTTTGGCGAACATCTGCTAAAGACCTGAGTTTATTCATTTATTTAAAAAGCTATGGTTAAGTGTCGTTTGTTAAGTGTTATGTATCAGATACTGAGCGAGGTGTTGTGAATCAATGTTAAAATTCCACTTGTCTGCAGGGCACAGGAATGGGGAATGATGGAAGTGTAAGACTGGGGTTCTCAGATTCACAGCCAAAGTCTGATATGCTCCAATTTTATCATCTTGTGCTCAAATTTTCCTATTTTATCAATACATCTGGAAAGGATGATATTTAAATTTGGAATTTAAATATAAATTATACAATGTATAATATAAAAATTGCAAATCTATTAATAATATGGGCTCATGTAACAAAAATGAGAAAATAAATTAGGGAAAATGCCACAAAAAAAATTTCAAAGATAGCTGATTTAGTGACAAATATCCTTGTACACAGTGGTGACAAGCCAGCTCTTAATAGAAAAGCGCAGAAATACATAAAATCACAGTAAGATATTTAAAATCTAATGTAAAGTTGGTAAAGAAATACATAGAATATTGTTGATATTATTTCCATTAGAAAACTAATATTTTTGCCTCAATGATGGTCATTTGATATACCTGTGACATTTACAACTCATACTTCCTTAACGACATCATCGATATTTTATATGCAGATTCTTCTACTTATAAAAGAGGCAACCAACAATAAACAAATATGCATAACATTTTAATAAAGCCTTTTCTCCCCTTAAAAAGTATTCTATAGTATTGTGAATACTGCAGATAAATAGAAATACAGTTAAAAGTAGAATTCTAGTACTTCATTTTTTAGAGACAGCTTTCAAATCACATCTTAAGAGTAATACTAGCATGGAGGCAAAGACAGAAGAGAATTAACCTCTTCTCAAAAATGATTAGGTGTGATAATAAAATCTTATCAAGTTAAACATCTATCCTCTCATCTAGCTTTGGGTAGACGAGCCTATCAGGAAATGCCATTTGTAAGTTATTTCAAAAGAGAACTTAAATCATAATATTCTGAATCTTCCACGGTGAACAATAAAACTTTTATTCCTAGGAGCTAAATTTTCTTTCAATTAAAGCAATCTTAAAAGTAGTCAACGCCTTGAATGAAATGAGTATTCAACACACATGGAGGTCTTCGGAACTGTCATCTTGAGAAAGGCCAGTTAACAAATTGTATTTCACATAACAATGCATATCGATTTCTAAATGTACTGTTTTCAGTTGCAAAATGAAATGAGAGAATTCAAACTCAAAATCAGATTTCCAAATTTCCCTCATTAACAAGATAGACAAGGGGCACCTGGGTGGCTCAGTCGGTTAAGCTTCTGACTTTGGCTCGGGTCTTGATCTCACGGTTCGTGGGTTCGAGCCCAGCTCTGGGCTCTGTGCTGACAGCTCGGAGCCTAGAGCCTGCTTCAGATTCTGGGTTTCCCTCTCTCTCTTTCCCTCCCCCGCTCACGTGCTCTCTCGCTGTCAAAAATAAATAAACATTTAAATTCAAAAAAAAAAAAAAAACAAGATATACAAATCCATAACTTCACAGCATCAAGAATGGAACTAACTTTACATGATATGTAGCCAAATGAATGTTATTGAACATGATCCATAATGATCATTTTCCATGAAGTTAAGTACTTATAATCATGAGGTTTGATGAACATGCTCTGGTTTCTTGCATGCCATGTTATCATTATAATCAGAAAACTGGAAGAAATTTTCTCCAATTAAATATAAAACAGATGATCACACTTAGGAAGAAAACATGTTTCACTGCCACTTATATAGTTAAGATTACAAATACATATGAGTACTTTCATCACAAAGGAAATCAGATTATTTAGCATGCTAATTTTTACAGCAGACTTAAATCTTCAAATTCTTTGAGACAAGTTCAAGGAACACATTTTTCAAATAATACTATATATATCCAATGCTTTGTTTTTCACAATTACTTCACAGCATGTTTTGTGATTTTTCCTTTTTGTTTTGTTTCCTTTCTTTGCTAAAATAATAGTTCAATGAGAAAGGGAAAATTAATCTATTAGTTTTCACCAGAAACATTTCTATTCCTATTTTCATCCCCTTTTTAGTAGTCAAACTCAAATATAATCTCTTATATAGATAGTATTGACACTAAATTTTATTTAACAACGTTACTGATGCTTTCTCAGACGGCGATTATTAGGTTTTAATAAGATTATCTAGGGGCGCCTGGGTGGCGCAGTCGGTTAAGCGTCCGACTTCAGCCAGGTCACGATCTCGCGGTCCGTGAGTTCGAGCCCCGCGTCAGGCTCTGGGCTGATGGCTCGGAGCCTGGAGCCTGCTTCCGATTCTGTGTCTCCCTCTCTCTCTGTCCCTCCCCCGTTCATGCTCTGTCTCTCTCTGTCCTAAAAAAATAAAAAAATTAAAAAAAAAAATTAAAAAAAAAAAAAACGTTGAAAAAAAAAAAGATTATCTAGCTTTGAGGCACCTGGGTGGCTCAGTTGGTTGAGCGTCCAACTTTGGCTCAGGTCATGATCTCATGGTTTGTTGGGTGGGGGGGTGGTTCGTGGGTTCAAGCCCCATGTCAGGCTCTGTGCTGACAACTCAGAGCCTGGAGTCAGCTTCTGATTCAGTGTCTCCCTCTCTCTCTCCCTCTTCCCTGCTTGCATTCTGTCTCTTTCAAAAATGAATAAATGTTAAAAAAATTTTTTAAGTAAAAAAAAAAAAAAGATCTAGTTTTTCTAATACTCAAGGAAAAATATACTTGTTTGGATGCAACTGCCATTATGGAACGATAGTGTGTGTGTGTGTGTGTGTGTGTGTGTGTGTGTCTGTATGTGTGTGTAATTATTCTTCCTAAGTATTACGTGCAAATGAAACACTAGTTATTTTACCTCTCCAATTGTCCCATTCACATGAGGATAGTGTCTGTGATTTAGTGACACTCATGTACGTTATCAGTAACACATACACGCTCACACACATTCAAAGGTTAAACTATCCATTCAGAGTAAATTACAGCCCATAAGCTAGCTAATTCAGTAAGTTTGGTAAACTTACAGCTTTACCTTGAGGTTTGCATTATAAAATGTTGCCTAAACCCAAATGGCCCCTTTTTCCTTAAACTCCTCCCATGATTTCATTGAAACAGACTGTCCTATTTGAATAACACCATTAGAAAGTCCAAGTATGTTGTTCCAAATCACTCCACACCAGTCTTGTATCAGAAATTCCAAGGAACAGGGGCGCCTGGGTGGCGCAGTCGGTTAAGCGTCCGACTTCAGCCAGGTCACGATCTCGCGGTCCGTGAGTTCGAGCCCCGCGTCAGGCTCTGGGCTGACGGCTCGGAGCCTGGAGCCTGTTTCCGATTCTGTGTCTCCCTCTCTCTCTGCCCCTCCCCCCGTTCATGCTCTGTCTCTCTCTGTCCCAAAAATAAATAAAAAAACGTTGGAAAAAAAAAATTAAGAAATTCCAAGGAACAGAAAATTTTTATTATCAAAAATGACGTCAAATAGAGTTCAAAGATTCTAAGCAAAACTCAATCATTTATATAATAATTTGATAAAAGAAAGACTTCCAAATTCTTCCTATGAAATGACTTGCTTCCATAGATTACATAAGTTGCGTATGCATTTTCCATTAGTTGTTAATGGTAGAAAGCACTAATTCCAACTGTATATTCTGTGAAACATGAAGTGCTGTGATAGAAAGGTTATACAAGGACAATAAAAAAAGTCATACCATAGTGCCTCTTATAAAGGCCTCACATGGAATTATATGAAATACACAGCTGCCTCTGTAGTTGCTATGTCTAATAGAACTAAACAAGTCTGTTCATATTAACATGCTCAGAAAAATAACATCATATATCAACGTAATAAAAGATTTCTAATTTTGTCAGATCTGATATGTTCTAGGTCATATCACTTAAAAGGCTGCTTTAAAGAGAAATCGTATTTTGAGAATTAAAAGGCAGTCTGCTCGGCATCCCTTCCCAGATGCAAAACAAAAACAAAAACAAAACAAAAACCCGACCACAGTTCTTCAGGACTCTAAACCTTATGCTCATTTTGCTAAAAAAAAAAAAAAAAAAAAAAAAAAAAATGCATGAGAAATTATTTCAAACAGCCTACTTTTTTGAAAAACCACATACAAAAACAAGTCCAACATCAGTGACAGGAACATAGCTAGAAATGTAAGACATATTCCTGGTTCCTGAGTATCAACCTTTAGGGATGACTCCATTTCATCAGATCGGACACACCGTAATTTATAGGAAGACTTACGACTCCAAATATATTTAGTACACAAGAATCATATATAACACCATCAGCTGGTAACTTTTTAAACTGCTTTGAGGAATAAAACACACTTCCCGTTGAAAGCAAGTTCATGCCTTAGTTGCTACCTGGTAGGCAAGGTCATAATAAGTTGACACATGCTCTCTCTTCTCGACTGTGCGCTCAACACTATCAAAACACATTTAAAAATAGGAGATATCTAACCAAAAGGAGGTATCCAACTAAACCTTAATTTGTTTTTGTGTTCTTCAAAGATCTACCCTATTGGATTTTTCTCATTCCTTCTCATAGCTGTAAAATAACTAGTAAAATTTAGGAGCTCGGATTATACATGAAGTCTGAAATTCTTTAAATTATCATAAACACTTAACAAACTTTTTAGGCCACTTAGAAAATCATTGCTCTGTTCGTGTGCACTATTACTTCAGGAGTCATTTGAAGTCACAGTGGTATCCTGTGGTAAGCACACTGTTTCATAACCCGGGGAATTCTACTAGGTATTTGCACTGAGATTCAAAGATGAAAGGAAGGCCCAACATTACTGGGCTCACCAGTTGGCTACAATGCTGGATGCTCCAACAGGCATTATCTAATTAGCTTCTCATGACAATTTTATTAAGGAAAGCTGAAAAATAAATAAGAAAGCCAGACAAACCCTCTTCCTAAAAGGGATAGCACAGATACCTGAAATCAATCTAGACTCAACATAACAGAGATCTACTTTCAGAGCATCAATTCTGGGTAACACAGGGCAAAACTAAATGGAACATCCTTGGATTATTTTTCATAAAAATGAGTATCAGTTGAGAAAATAAAATTGTGAGGCAAATTACAAAATTTCTAGATTTCATAATATAAAAAGTCTTTACCTTTTTAACTATGTTTTTTTTAATTTTTTTTTCTTTAACATTTGTTTATTATTGAGAGACAGAGACACACAGAGAGTGAGCAGGGGGAGGGGTAGACACAGAATCGGAAGCAGGCTCCAGGCTCCGGGCTGTCAGCACAGAGCCCAACGCGGGGCTCAAACTCACAAACCGTGAGATCATGACCTGAGCTGAAGTTGGTCACTTAACCAACTGAGCCATCCAGGCACCCCTTAACTATGTTTTTAATTTTTTCAATTCAATATACATTTCAGATGATTCTGCCTTATAATCATGCCTACGGCTTCCCATTTTCTTGGTTTGATGAAATTGAGGATGAATATTTGAGAATCACAAAATCTCTACCTATTGAAATCTTCCCTGTTAAAATCTATATTTACTTATTCTGATACACCATGTTTAAAGATAAATCCATTCCTCCTCACAATCCCAGTCAGCACCACCACCACCAGGATCAGTGAAACAAAAACCAACCCTAGAACAAGCTATATCAAAAACTAATCCCAGGTATTATTCAGGAGCTTTTTGTTCATTTTCTTTCCTCCCTCTCTCCTTCTCTTTCCCTTCTCTTCCCTTCCCTTTTGGTGTAGGAGAGAGAGCCATTGAATTTCAAAAAATATATAAGAGAATCACATTATAATGTAAATGAACAGAGTTCACTTTCACACGGTATCAGATACCTCAGTTTATAAAACGTTCTACCCCCCACCCTACCCCAAACACACCTGAAAAATACACTCAATAACAATAGTACGCCATAATTGCTTCTTTTAGTCATTTTTCCAGTTTTTAAAAATAATATCACACAAAAGACTAACTTAATTTTTCCTTCATTTCTGTGAGTTTGAGTAAGCGTGCAATAGAGAAAGGGTTCTCCTTACTCTTCACGTTACCCAACGTCACATATGGAAATCTGATTGTTTTTCCCAATTGGTTATTTTATCCCAAGGCCATGACTATCTATTGGCAGGCATCCAGGAATGGATGATTCATTGCACTGATGAAAACGTGGTTCATAAACATTTATTTATATCAAAGATAGGCCAATTGTAGGAGAATAGAATGAGGATCTACTCTTAATCAAACAATAAAAAATATGAATGAACATTATTAAAAAGGAATATGCTTAAGCCTATTTAAACATAGTCATTCTTGTTCCAATATCTCCTATGAAAGCTATGTCTTACATGGAAACACAGATATCAAGCTGGATTAGCTGCAAAGACACAGTTAAAATTTAATTATCTATTCCAATCGTACAGGTCACTGATGCACGTAATCCAAAAAGTATTTGTATGTGAAACAGACATTTGGGTATCTCTGATAACCTATTAATGCACATTATTTTCAATAAAATAATGAAGTCACTCTGAAATGTCTTTTCAAGTCTATTTGTCCAGGTTCCCAAGCTTGGCAAAGTATTCACATTAGCTCCTGCATTCCCTCCATTCAAGGGATGAACTAAGTAGTCTCCTAGACTAATGGAAAGATTGGCTTAAATTTGACCTTGGCTCTCTCTTTATAATTAGCTGATTCATTCCCCAGGGGAAAGAGGTAATTAACTTACTGGTTCAAAACTTCCTTAGGAAAGAAATGCAACTGTCTCACTTAAAAGACTTTCCTTTTTTCTGCAGATCTAATGCAATCTCAAATTTAGATAGAAATGATAATTTATAAACTTCTTTCAAACGTATTAGCTCCTTGGCTCCACACAAGAGCCCATGACTTAGTTTAAAGTCAGAGAGCCCTAAAACACAGAGAGGATAAATGATATTGTGAAATCATAATGCTACTTACTAGATAAAACAAAACTAGAATTGAAGGTTCTGGACTCTTACTTTGGTTCTCTTCCCCTGACTCCACAATGCCATATCCATTAGAATGTCATACCAATATTTATGGTGTAGCGATGTTTCTAATTGAAATAATGTATTCCCAAAGCAAATCTGGACACACTATAGATCATCTATTCCAGAAAATTCCCTTTAAAATGAAACCTTTTTCTCTTCGATCTCCTTCCACAAACCAAAATGCTTTCAAATAATACATAAATATCACAAGTTTCATATATGATTTAATATTATTTTAACAGCAACACTCCAGAATCTACATGTAACTCTGAATCTAAAATAGCCTCTCAAAAATGTTAAATGAAATAAACTTAAATACAAGCCCTTTGTAAAATAAGAAATGCAGTTTTATGAATTGCCTAGAAAGTGGGCGATCTCTAATCTCTTTAGACACAAATCTATAAAACTATTCCCACAGGAGAAAAGAAAATTAAAGAATAAACAAAATACTGGGTCACCTGGGTGGCTCAGTTGGTTAAGCGCCTGACTCTTGATTTTGGCTCAGGTCATGATCTCATGGTGAGTGAGATCGAGCCCTGTGTCAGGTTCTATGCTCACAGAATGGAGCCTACTTGGGATTCTCTCTCTCCCTTCCTTTCTGCCTCTCTCTCTCTCTCTCTCTGTCCCTCTCAAAATAAATAAACATTTTTTAAAAAAGAAGAGACAAAATATTGAACTAATGAACACTAATAATACCCCAAATAAAACTAAGTTATGAAAATACCCAAAACTGAAATTATTTAAAATAATATAAAAGATATGAAGCACACATAATTATAGACTTATATATGTTGGGTGAATACATAATTTATCATGTAAATCAGAGAACAGTCTGGGGAATGAAAAGGGTACTATTAATAATTACACTGGGACAACAGGCATAAATAGGGAATGTCCTGGGAAATAAACAGGACATATAGTCACTCTGGTTTTATGTCTTCACCAGCTAGATATTTTTCAAGGATTCCCAAGCATCTTGATTTTTTTTTTTTGATGTCAATATTATTTTTTTCCTTCATTCCCTCCTATCCCCATTTCTCTTGTACGATCCAGGAAAATATTAGTCAAGCCACTTAACTTTTTCTTTCTCTGTATGTCCTATTTTGTCTATTAACTAAGGCAAGAAATGTTTATTAGTCTGAAAATCTCCTTTAAAAGCTATTACTTCTACAAGCTTAGCTTTATGACCCCTGTGTTTCCATTTCAAAATGTCATGGCCAGAGCCCCAAGGAGAAGGCAGCAGTCTGGTTTCTGCCTGTGCTAATATGGTGCTTTATTTCTGAAATCACCTAAAAGTGGACTTTGGAAACTGTGCTAAAGGCTAACTTGAGGTGGGTACATTAACAAATGTCAAGTCTTCTGAAATTCAATATTAGGAATAAATAAGGAAATCTGGAGGGGTGGGGTAGAAGAACAAGTCCATTATTAATAAAATGTTTCACTGTCCAAAATACAGTTTGGGTTTCTGAAGACCTTTTCATTATCTGTTTATGCTTAAAGCCTTCCAATGAGATCTCATTTTCTCCAGAGTAAAGCCAAAGCCCTCACCAAGTCGTCCCCGTTCACCACCCACAATACCTCCTACTCTCCATCTCCCGCTTCCTTTACTCAGCATCAGCCAACCCAAGACTCTGAAATTCCCAGACAAGCTGCTGCCTCTGGGATTTAGAATTTGCTCTGGTAGGGACACTCTACCATGTAAGCACTTGGGTACTCCCTCACCAACCACAGCTCTTCCTCCCAATGTCACCTCTGTGAGGCCTTCTCTGACCACACTGTGTTTAAACTGAACACCCCCCTGACACTCTCCATCTTCCTTTCTGGCTATATTTTTCTCCACACAGTCATTATTTGATATAGCATACATTTTACTCTTTTTTTTTTCTGTCATGTCCCCACTAGAATGCAAGCTTCATGAGGACAAAAATGTTTTTGTCTAATATAGTTAATACTGTATCTCCAGTGCCTAGAAAAGTGCCACTAAAAATGGCTCAAAATGTGTTGAATAAATAAACTAATAATATAAAAAAATGTAGTCCTTAAATGCACTAAGCTTGTAAAAACGGCTGGCAATCAAGCACAGGTCACAGGTCCTTCTTGGTTGCTTACAAATGCTTTAAAGTTCACAGTTAAAATGTTGGCCATTTTTCAAATGTCTCTTTGAATGTCCTTGAAATCCAGGATTCTTTGGATTTCATAGAATTTATTGGTTCCAGAATGTTAACATTAACAAGTACAGCAAATTAGAATTTCATGATATGCTTAAGAATATTTTTAAAAGCAGTATTAGACATACACATTTTATGACAGTTAAGAAGAATTTAAAATAGAAAAATAAAGATCCCTTCATGTACCTTATGCATAAAATACTCAGAGTAAATTATACATAAAATACTAAGAGGAAAACAAAGGCCTTCCTTTTTCAACTCTAAAACATCTGGGATGGATGTAGATTTAATAGTGAGCACTTTGTGTCAAACTACATTAAAATGCAAATATCAACATCAGAAACACTGACAAGTTTTCAGTTTTCTCCATCAAAATGAACATTTGTACATGAGAGTGAAGAATAAGAATAAATGGTGATGCACACACACAAAATTTATATGTTTTGAATATAAAATACTCACGGATAATAAACTATGCTATAAATATTGTCATGGTGATATTGAAATACTTGAAATTTTGGAATTCTAACATTAGAGTAATATTACTCCTCTTTCTATGTGAAAAAAAAACACTGTAAACATAGGACCTGAACTTCAAAGGGTTTTGATGTAGGTAGTGAAGAAATTTGTGCTGAGACAGCTCTGCCAAGATCTGAGATATGAACTTGCTGAGAATCCAGGCTCCTTGAAATCACACACACACACACACACACACACACAAACACACACACACACACACACACACACACACACACACACACACACGGAGTCTCCTTCCTTTCTCCATCCTCTGTGACTACATCCAACACCTATTCCCCAACACAAAATTCCCCAAAATAAGTGACAAAATTTAAAACTTAGGACCTCCTGACATCCTGATATGGTGGCTGGGAAATAATCACTAGTGTTGATCATCCAGGTGTCCTTGAGATAGATAGGTAGTGCACATTTGTAACATAATGACCAAAGTCAGAGGGAGGAGATTATGGATACCGTGGAAAAGTTTCCCTAGATGAATGAGTGTCTCTCTAAGGACTCTTTCAACAACTGTCAAAAGCAAATCAAGGTCTAAGTCATTGAACTTACAAGAACATCACTGAATTAGAATACCCCTGAATTAAAGTTCCAAATGCACAGCCATGTTTCTTATAACTTAGCACAACTTTTAACCATCAGTTTTACTAAAAGACTTAAGTGTAAAGACCTTTTTTCTTGTATTAAAACAAGCACATATATTTGGAGGAGAATGAAACGCTCGCACATTCATTTCACATAAAGCCTATGACTTCCAAGTATATTCATTCTACAAAGGCCTTTCAGAGCTATATCGCTCATGCGACACAGAAGAACAGGATCATTCACATCATTCACCTCTCTAGTCATGGTGTCTTCTGATAAAAAGTCTGAGAAGTATTGATATCATGAAACATTAGCACTTTAAGTAGGGGAAAAAAGACAGACATAATCACAAGCCCATCCATGATACAGCAGGAGAAATTTTTTTATATGATGGACAGTGAACAGAATCAAAGCTACAAACATTTCCACTTCATTTACAATTAAACAGGGTCTGCTGTAAATAAGCATTCCAAAAATAAAATAAATATGGTCCTACTGATAAATCCAATATTGAAAACACAGACTTCTACAGGGTAATAGTACCTAGGTTTCACACACACACACACACACACACACACACACGCACACACACTTACTTACATATATTATAGACACATAAATTATATTATTTAATAAAGAATAAACTTGTGGGAGGAAAGAAAGTGTACACCATACTTAAATTGCTCTTGGGGAAAATAAATGCTCAATAAATTTCTGAAGACATTTACTGGGTGACATATAATTCAAAATTCAAGGAAATATTTCCCTGAAGTTTGACTCCTGCCTTCTCCTCATGTGCAAATTCTCCTCTCTTGTTTTATACACAGGATTGTGCAGCCTTATCATGTATGACACTAAGGCTGTTCATCAGTGGTCTTGCTCTCACTCTACAATGTAACTGTTGAAAAAGCAAGAAGCACTTTATGTATCATTGAATATTTAACTTAGTACCTGGCATGCAGAAGGCCACTCAGTAAGTACTTACTGTATTAACTAAGTGAATAAGTGAAAGAATAAATAAATATTTAATTCTAACTTCTCATCCTCATCTTTCAATCACACCAGTGATGCTTCAAAAACAGTGAACAGTTGGTGGGAATGCAAATTGGTGCAGCCACTCTGGAAAACAGTGTGGAGGTTCCTCAGAAAATTAAAAATAGACCTACCCTATGACCCAGCAATAGCACTGCTAGGAATTTGCCCAAGGGATACAGGAGTACTGATGCATAGGGGCACTTGTACCCCAATGTTCATAGCAGCACTCTCAACAATAGCCAAATTATGGAAAGAGCCTAAATGTCCATCAACTGATGAATGGATAAAGAAATTGTGGTTTATATACACAATGGAGTACTACATGGCAATGAGAAAGAATGAAATATGGCCCTTTGTAGCAACGTGGATGGAACTGGAGAGTGTGATGCTAAGTGAAATAAGCCATACAGAGAAAGACAGATACCATATGTTCTCTCTCTTATGTGGATCCTGAGAAACTTAACAGAAACCCATGGGGGAGGGGAAGGAAAAAAAAAAGAGGTTAGAGTGGGAGAGAGCCAAAGCATAAGAGACTCTTAAAAACTGAGAACAAACTGAGGGCTGATGGGGGGTGGGAGGGAGGGGAGGGTGGGTGATGGGTATTGAGGAGGGCACCTTTTGGGATGAGCACTGGGTGTTGTATGGAAAGCAATTTGACAATAAATTTCATATATTAAAAAAAATTGGAAAAAAAAAAAACAGTGAACAAAATTCCTTTAATCGCCCAACATGCCTTTTCAGGAGATTCTCTCTTCCGTGATTCAAGCTTTACCAAATAAAGGTAAAATTGCATAGTATAAGATTTAATATGATAAATAAATTTAGATAAATGCAATCTCCTTTTATGCAGTCTCACTAAAAGACAAAATACTTGTGTTCCAAGTGTGTGTTTCAGAACACACAGAGTTCCTTTTTCATGATGAGAATTTTCCGGTCACCTAAATAGGGAATTCTCTTTGACATCACCACGAGGCTACTCTTTCAGGATATACCTCCAGAGACTCTGCCACAGAAGTATAAAAATCTCAAGTTCTGAGTGAAAATTGTTAAAATGCTAATATGTGGAGACTCTTATGAGAATTAAATCACAATCCAAAATTATGAACGGATAGCATCCACAGTGTCTGTAGAAATCCTTACAAAGCAACGGAATTTAATTTGAATAAAAACCATTTCAATCTTGGATGTGGAAACTTAAAAACCAAACACTTAAATAGCATTAAAAAGCCTTGATTAAAGACAGTACACAATACACAGTTTTATATTTTATCTTTTCAAATTGTTCTCATTTAGAATTCTTTCATTTGGTTGTTGAAAAATCAAAACAAAATCTCTCCATGCATATCTTAAGAAAAACCTTTATGCCAAGGGGCTATTTTTCAAAAGATTCTTTTTGTGAATTAAAAGCACTTGCTGAAATTCACAAAGAGCCAACCATTAAAGATTTAAACTTTGGAATCAGTTTAGGGCCAGACAACTCTAACAGAAACGAAATCTATCTACTGATAGAATACTCTCTTTTATTAATTAATTGTCAGGGAACAATAGGCAATGACAAATAAAATGTTGTGAAAAAGAGCCATTTAATTAGAAAAGATCTGGAACTAGATATATACTCTACCAAGATAACCTCTCCCAGAAAGTCTAGTGGGTGCTGTCCTATTAAATATTAGTTTTGATTTTCCAATTAACAGAGTGTAAGAGACTCTTTGGGGAATTTATTTTTGCTTGGACATCCAGCATGTAAACTCCTAACATTCCACTTAACAGCACCGAAATCATAGGCTGTTTCTACAGTAATATTACATTGGCTTGCAAATGGCTAACATACAAAATACAATGCTGACCTGAGTCTAATAAAAAACTATCTCTCCAAATATGTGCTGCAGAGTGGTAAAAACACAGAATATTTTTTCGGGACCAAATGAAATTTAATTCAAGACAATCTAAGAAATAAATAACAGAAGAGCACTACCTTAAAGTACTAAAAAGGTAACATAATTTTCAGAATTAAGAGTTTTATCCATTATTGTATTTACATTATTTGCACAGACACAAAAACAATGCTTTGGGGAGACACTGCCTTGTGGCTTTGAATGGAACTGCAAATACCCAGTCCCAGCGAAAGCTAGTTTCTGGGCTAGTTCTAGGAAGTCAGCTATCTATCCAGGGGTCCCGCCTCTGCAGATTCCTCTGTGCCAAGAAACTAATTGTTCCTCAGGATTTGGTTTTCAAGTGTATGAGAAACAGATAAGTATTCTAGCAAAACTGTGTTTTCGTGACAGCTTCTTCTAAGTCGCACTTTTCAAGAACTACATTTGTTTCCTATTTTGATCTCCTCATTTTTTTCAAAAGTAAACCTTGACTTGAATAAACGACTAGGGGGTTTGGTAATATGCTATCAGGGAAAATGAATCTAAAGGCAGCATTAATATAAACTGAGCCCTTAGGAGTTAGTCATAAGCTAGTCAGTCTCCACTATATTCCCTGGGCCAAATGCTGAGATAATTGCTCCCTTCGGTATTATATATTATTCCCAGTGCTGTCCACAAAGCAGGAGGTAAAAAGGGCAGCAGGGAGGGGTGCCTGGGTGGCTCAGTTGGCTAAGTGTCTGACTTCGGCTCAGTGGGTTTGAGCCCCATGTCAGGGCTCTGTGCTGATAGCTCAGAACCTAGGGCCTGCTTCAGATTCTGTCCTCCCCCACCTCCCACTCCCCCACCCCCGTGCCTCTCTGGTTCATGCTCTGTTTCTCTCTTTCAAAAATATATAAATGTTAAAAAAATTTTTTTAAGTTTGAAAAAGGGCAACAGGGAAAGGAAGAGGTAGAAAAGACAGGAATGAAAAGGTAGGTAAATAGTTGTATTAGTTGTTTCTTTGTTTCCCAGCAAAATAGGACAAGAAAAAAAAATGAGAAGGTAACAAATAGAGAATTGGGAAAGGATGGAAGAAAAAGCCCAAGAAATGGGGGAAAAAAAGAAAAAATATTCAAAGACATTCAAAGGGGAAAAACTTCTATTTGAAACCATTTATCACTGGTCTTGATTTTATGCATATATAAATATATATAATATATATAATTTAAATATATATAATTTAAATATATAATATTTAAATACTATTTAATATATTATTTGAAACCATTTATCACTGGTCTTGATTTTATATATATGTATACAAATATATAATATTTAAATAATATAAGTAACATATATATATATATCATATCTATATTCTTTCTCAACTGAAAAATGTTTCAGCGACAACACTGATTTTTTTACTATTGAAGTATAGTTGATATTGATTTCAAGTGTGCAACATAGTGATTCAACAATTCTATACATTATTCAGTGCTCACCATATTAAATGTAGTTACTATATGTCACCATACAACTTATTACAATAGTATTGAGTATATTCCCCATGCTATACAAAATTTATTTTTGAAAATAACCCAACTCCCATGAAATCATACAGATATGAGTTATAAAAAACTTTAATCAAACTACCTTGACAATTCTTAAACCTTAAATTCTAACAATCTTTAGAAACCTTTTATCATATATCAAAAAAAAAAACCAAATTAATGTATCAGAATTTTCTTCAGCAGAAATGGATCTTAAATTCTATCTATCCCCACCAGCAGGTCCTACTTTTGAGACCAACATCATCTCTACCTGAATAAAAGTTTTCATTAACTTAAAAAAATATATGTCATTACATTATGTATCTCTTAGAAAAGCTCCTGCCAATAAATTATAACTTCCATCAAGTGCAAGATGCATCCCAGTCCAGAAACGTGTATGGGCCGGGGGGAGAAATGTCCATTTCAGAATGAAAGAAATCTCTCAACTAGCTCTTTGATTCATATCTCATCTCCCAATTTCCTCTCTATCCCTCACTCTGCCATGTGCATTATCTGCAGGTAACACCATTGTCTCCCTAAAAAGCCATAGTGTCTCCCTTCTGCCTGCATAAGTAAAAACTAAATTAGATATTAATAACACACAGAGCTCTTCACAAACTGAACCCACTCAGCTCTCTAGCCACACCTCTGCCACTCCCACAAAATAACTTTATCCTAAAGTCACAAAGAGGATCTCTACCCTCCGTAAGTACAAAATGCTCTTTTCAAGACTAAGTATTATATGCACTATCCCTTTCCATGAACAGACTCCCCTCCCCTCTTTCCCCATCAAGGGCAATCCTATCATAAGCTGTTGTTTATGAAGCATTTTCAAAACACAAAGTCATTCCAGAGTGCACATGGATATGGATAATTTTATAAGGATGAATTTCCAGGTCTTCAATTCCCAAATATCTTCTTTCTTAAAACTCTCTCCTTGAGAACACCCTGGTGCTTCTTTCCCACCCCCCTCCCAACACACACACACACATACACACACACACACACACACACACACACACAAACACCTTTTCTTTCACAAATGTTCCTCTCCACTTTACAAATCTTTTTTTAAGTTTATTTATTTATTTTGAGAGAGAGAGAGGAGCAGAGAGAGAGGGAGAGAAAGAGAATCTCAAGCAGGAGAATCCCGTACTGTTCGGCACAGAGCCTGATACAGGGCTTGACCTCAGGAACCATGAGATCATGACCTAAACCGAGATCAAGAGTTGGACACCTTAACCGACTAAACTACCCAGGCATCCCCACTTTACAAGTCTTACAATGATGCATTGCCCAGGCTTGAAAACTTGTAGAGCACCAGGCGACCGGAGACAACTTAGAGCTCTAGACTAGAGGGAGAGTCCTGTAAGAGCAAAGCAAGAAATGTGGAAGGAAGAGTCTTCATTCATATGGCCACTAATTCATGGCCAGACTCCATGTCCTTATCAGCCTGTTGGTTTTATTTATCTATTGGTCCATCTATCTTAGAATCAGAAACAATAAATGAGATGCTTGGAGAAAGGAGGTATTGTTTATTTAAACAACAACAAAAATCAAGTCATAGTTTTTCTTACCAAATTTAAGTCTGATCTGGCCTATTGGTTTGACAAATGAAGACTAGCTTTGCTTATAATATAATGTGGTGGACATTTTCCAACTTGAACTATATCTAGTGTTAGAGGCTTTGGCCAAAAACTATATGGATTGATAGATATTTAAAGCACATACGTAACATACCATAGCAAAACTTACATCCTTTACGGATGCATCATAATCTTTTTCATACCTTGCTGTAAATACTTGCTATATGTCTATCTCCCTCCACTGGACTGTGACTTACTTGAAAAACTTAAGCTGTATGTTAGTCACCTCTTAGTCTCTTATCTATCTCTTTTATTCTAGGTTTTCAATAAATTTTTGATGGATTATTGGATCAATGAGAGCTACAATCAAATCCCCTTGTTAAAAATTCCTATTAGAACAGAGTAGTAGTCATACTGTTGAATAAATAAAAGCTCTCCCAGCCAGAAGCACTCATTTGCTCCTCTGAACTCCCGTTTCATACTACCTGTAACTCATGCAGCATTCCATACTACAAAAACTTACTTCAGTATATTTCATGTTTTCTAGAAGGTCAAAAGCTCCCCAAGGTTAAGACCCCTATCAGATTGACCTCTATCATAACCTCAGCACCTGACTCAACAGGTTTGAGTGAATTACTTATTTAAAATAAATATATTAGCCTTTGCTCTTCAGAACACTGATATCTAATTTAATCTTACTGGTATGTTCTTTGGCTCAGGACAGAGAGGGTAATTCCTAAAAAGAAAAAAGTGCTGTCAGTATATGAATATGATGCCACTGACTCACCATGAGCAGGGCAGGCATGAGTTATTTTTTCCAGTAGTAATGGTGAATTGTGCTGACTGAGCCATTCAGTTCCTCTTGGGACAAATGGCACACATTTTTTATATAGCCTGCCAGGACCTGAGATATAATTTTTGGCCACAGAGTAGGGTTGACATTTTTTTCTTAAAAAAAAAAAAATTTGTGCCTATTTCACTTAAAGGGACAATACTAAGAGCAAAATAACCAAGAGCATATGCACACACATTAAACGCTTATTCTCTTTGGACTTTCTGACCATCTCTAATTCCTTCAAACCTGAGTCAAGTTTTGATCTCAATGTCTTATGACTGGCCACATGTAAACCAAATACTCATGAGTTGAATTGTGTATGTTTTCCTCTCTATTGCTTATTGGTCATACCACAGATCAGCTTCATAGAAAAAAGGAATATCTCACTGCTTTCCAATTTTTATATAAAACCTCCTTCCTAACATTCTTGAGTTTTAAACTAGTTTTCATGACCTTAAATAAAAATACCATTATTATTTTTTTGCTCACTTATTCTGGAAATGTCAACTTTAAAAACACATTATTCCATGTTTAATAGTATACCATCTGCTAATCCAACAATAGAAAGGAAATCCTCAGGAATAAAGGAATCCAATGAAATAAAATCAGGTTGTCCCCTTTATATTCAAAGGATTTCAGTGTGAACTGATACCCTGCCCCCATGCAATATCATCAACATGAAATACCACCATAACATTTTTCAGTTCACTACTGCCTGATTTATCTCTCATTTTTTATTTCTTATATACTTATTTGTCATTCTCACACATTGGGCTTCCCTCTCCAAAAAATAAATTAGGTAAACTTAATGCCAGTTACAAAAATGAGATTTTATTTTTATTTTTGTTTTTTTTTTAATCTGTGCCCAACTTTCCAAGGAAATGCCATTTTCCTAATAAGTAAACTTGAAGAAAGCATTAAATTTAAAGTATACATGAACCTCTGAAAAGTTAGAAAGAATTTTTAAATACAGAGACATAAAGAATGGCTATTTAGGAACATGAATGGCACAGTATACAGGTAAGAAGGATTTTAAACTTGACATTAGACTTGCCAACCCTCTTAATTGGCCTGGAACTGAGAAGGAATTTTCCCTGATACAGGTCTTTCAGTGATAAAGCCAGAAAGGTCTCAGGCACACTGAGACCAATTGGTCTTCCCACCTGATCTAGCCAGCTGAAACTGAGATCTTCAATTTCTCTTTATGCAACAGTGAACTAAAAGGAATTCACTTTAAAGAGAAAATATATGGTTTTTAACAATTTGATTTTTTATAACATTTCAGAGTAATGGTTATTTTGTTTGTATTTTAAGAAAAATGTAAATGAACCATTGGCTTTTGAAAATCTACTCTGTAAATTAGGGAATTTAGTGCCCAATGTTTACTTTTACCTTCTATTAATTACCAAGTTAACTGGCTTTTTTGTGTGAGTTTAAAAGTAAAAAATAAATACAATAAAATATTAATTATTTAACTCAAATGAAAACTTTGGGAAGTCTTTTTTTCTTTAATGTTTATTTATTTAATTTTGAGGGAGAGAGACAGAGCGAGAGAGAGCAGAGGAGGGGCAGAGAGAGAGAGGGAGAGAGAGAATCCCAAGCAGTGTCAGTTCAGAGCCGGACACAGGGCTCTATCTTATGAATCGTGAGATCATAACCTCAGCTAAAATTAAGAGGCAGATTCTTAACAGACTGAGCCACCCAGGTGCCCCAGGAAGTCTTCATCTAGGAATTTTCAAGTCTTTTTTATTAAATACTTTAGGTTAAGTAAAGTACTCATTAATCAATTTTTATTTCTTGTATCACTAAGTAGTATTAGATACCTTGGCAAATTATTAAAAGTAATAGAAAGCCCATCCATTTTAATATGAATTAAGGCAGTGAGAAATGTACATGTTCAAGTGAAAAAGGAGCAAAGATAAGTATTAGGGTGGCATAATTACCTTTAGCTTAGTCACAGCTTTTTGCCTGAAAACCAAATTCTCCTCTATTTCATTTTCTAACCATGAACTTGCAGACTGAATATTTTTCTAAAATTATTAACGAAGCAAAAGCTTCATCTGCTTAGAATAAATGAGAAGGCTTCAATCAAAATAATTACTGCAAGCAAGTTTTTTTTTACAACAAACTCATATATATATTACTAGTGAATGAAACACAGGATGGACAGTTAGTTGGCTCTTTAACATTTAAATTATTAATTCATGAAAGATACTATTTGAGATATTACTTCAAAATACAAAACTTTTAAAAGATAATATACCTGAATTGAAACTGCCCTGATTATACATAATTTACATAATTTAAGAAACTAAACTCTGTTTGTTTATGCTCAACGCTACAGTGTATTACAGTGAAGGCTATGAATCGAAGCCTGCACAAGCAAAAGGTACATAGACTAGATTCCGGTAAGAACGGGCACAGATTCCCAATAGTCCTCTCCCAGTGGAGTTGGACAGACAACATCTATTTTTCCCAGAAACAATGTGTGACAACATGCATGAGGTTACCACCCACCAGGAAAGCTCACCCAAGCCTTGGTGTCCAGTGTTTTCATTGTTGGTGGGGGGTAGTCATGTAGACATGGACAGCTCATGTGGCTGACCTTAGTTACTTCAGCCACCGACCCCTTTAAGGAGTCAAACTGATTCAGTATAGCACATGACCCTCACCGTAAATAACACTGTCACTATAAACTGTCTGGTAGCTTACCTGGTAGGCCTTTACATATAGGAAACATTTTTATCAGACAAGCTATTCCAAAGGCTTAGATGTTTTATTCCGGGATCCAGTCAAGGGCTAGACCTTTCTTTGGAATGTGGTGGTCCCAGAGACCCACTGAGTTCCCCTTCATTAGACAGGCTATATAAGAATGAAGGTGATGTCATGAGAAAGGTAGAGGCAAGTGCTTGATCACCTTATTGGAAGGTTATGTCAATGAAATTAAACACTTTTTTATAAGCTAAAATCTGTCTACCATTGGGTGTAGGGGACTGAACTGCCTTGGAAGAAAATTTAAGTGAAAATGACTTTTTGAGGCATCTAATTCCGGGCTCAAAGAACATTACTAAGACGGACTATTTTCCCCATCAGTCAGTGCCAATCATGTCCCTTCAGACTTTTGAATGGGTTACCAGACCAATACATATATAAACAATACTGGAATTCTACACACACACACACACACACACACACACACACGATACGGATATATACATTTGCATCAGTGTTAGTTAGCACTGACATCATGTAAAATCATGTAGGATGGAAAATTATTACTAATTAAAACATTCTCTTCTCACTAGACTATAAATTTCATGAAGACAAGGATTGTTTACATTTCTCTGCCATATCCTTACGGCCTATAAGAGTGCCCAGGCACACAGCAGATTCTCAATAAATGTTTCATTAATATAGCACAGTATGGTCATTGAAATCTTATTTTTTGGAACCACGATAAATGGTAAATACCTTAGGACTTTAACAAGTAGCTGAAAGAACCAGACTTTTTTTATGGCAGCAATTTCTCATATAAATAATATTTAACTCAAAACAACACATACAATCATTCGGCAGCTAACTTGTCTAAAATTGTTTTACCTCATATTCAGAAAGATGCTTCTCCCCATCGCTGTTACAGAAGATAATACATAGGCTTTTAACTAAAATTAATATTAAATCTTTTAACAGTCTTACGCCCCTTGCACTGTGCAGGGTCCACATGACTTTCCAATAAAATTGACAATGTTTTCTGAATTTAAATTTAAATCTATGTTCTACCTTTAAAAGATCTAAAAAAAAAAAAGAGCAAGTAAAAAAGTCAAATTCACCAAGGCTTGACTAGAGAGACCATTACAGATGATGATTCATTCAAACAATACAGAACATCGGCTCTGTTGGGCTCTGAAAAAAATAAAGGGAACAAGAGAGAAACCAGGCCTGTACTCCCAGAGGTTACAGCATTGTAGAGGACCAGGATAACAAACAACCAAAGGAACAAATAAAATAATCACCAATTATGGCAGTACTATGAAGGAAATGGAGTGCAAAGATAGACAGTAAAAGGGGAAACCAACTTTAAATAATATGGCCAGGGCAGGCTCTGCTGAGGAAGTGGTATTTCAGTCAAGATCTGAGGAATGAGTAAAACTCAGTCATGTGAAAAGCAGAAGGAAGTACATTCTAGGCATAGAGCAAGTACTAAAGCCTGAGGTGGGAAAGAGCTTAGCATTTAGAAGAACCGAAAGAGGTCTTGTTGACTTGAGCAAAGTTGAAGACGGGGGTAGGGGTAGGGACGCCATCTGGTTGAAGGAGTAGGCACCAAAGAATGTATATGCAAGTACACAGGAAGCCATAATTGGATTTAAGTAGAAGAGTAATAAGATACACCACCAAAGCTCTCTCTTTGCCATGTGGAGAATAGCATTGGGGAGTAAGTATAAGAACTGATGATGGCCAAAGACTCGCTTTGATAGACTTACTAAACTTCACCATCTGTATAAGGCAAAGGGACACGTTGTTATAAAGTTGTTTCTTTTCCTCTGAATTGCAGGCATTCATTTTTTCACCATCCCTGAATTTTCTACTACCAACACGTTATATCAAATCAGCACAATCAGTATGTCCCTAACAAAAGCTCTGGATTCAGATTGTCATTAAAAAAAAAAAAAAAAAAATCTTGGCCCTTCTGCTTACTAGTTTTGTGGAAACTCTGGTTTTAATGTTCTCACGTATAAAGTGGGAACAGTAATAGAACTTATTTCCTAGAGATATTAGAAGATTATATCACATAATCTGTGTAAACCTCTTAGAACAGTAGGCTAATAAGAATTAAATGTCATAATCCATATAAAGCACTTAGCAACTAAATGATTATAATCAGAAGTAATGCATTACTTCAATTATAATTATTAGTAATAAGCAGCCTCAGACATCTACCTTTATTGACTATCTTTTTTCTATTCATTTGAAAACACAATTTCTCCTGAAACCCCAGATCCATCAGAAAATATCATAACTGCAACTGTGACTTCCCAAACAATCAAGTCTAATATGTGTACCGAAACACTTTCCTGGGAATGGGTGAATATAACATTATCATGATGTCAGTTGAATCATCTGAATTAGATTTATCCAGCATTCTGGGGAGTGGAAGGCTTGGGTGTTCACGTGGAGATTCAACCACTGAGTAGTTAAACAGTGTCTTCACAAAATAGCATGAAAAATATAATACAGGATCCTCTTATATTAGAAACAGCAAACCAGGAATGAGCTTGCATAAGGATTAGGTTCACCACCATCGGTACGTACTTAAAAAGTATTTCACCTACAGCTTCCTAACAAATTCTTGGCTTCCTAATATAGACTGTCATAATACCGTGTATTCGCATCTGTAACAACCACAAGTTTGCTTTCGTTTGTGCAGTTTTTGAATAATGTCTCTTCCTGGCTGGACTTCAACTTCTTGAAAGAACAGAGCATGTCTGCCTTTGTTCAACATGGTGTCCCCAGGGTCTACATCAAAGTCACATTCACGGTGGGCAAGTGCAGTAAATGCTGCAGTGCACATTGTCCAGATCCTCCAGTCAGGACTCCCTTTGGGAATCAAGGCTCATCCTTCCCCACTGCCCCCACCACACCTCTTCCAGGAGTACTGGCTGCTGGCAGTGCATAAATGCGTCAGTCCTGGGTCGCACCGCTTCCCTGTTTGATGCGAGATGGCAGAGGGCCAGTCCTCTTGCCTGCATTCAGGATAACTGTGCAGGGCCATCACAGCTGCTGGGCTCACTGTGGATCGGTTCACCCTTCTACCGCAAGAGCATCATACTTCGATTCTCATTGCCATCAGACCCCATAGGTGTTGGTCCTGACTGTGCTCACCAGGAGACCTGCTGCACACAAATCTCAGCCTTAGGGAGCAAACCTCCCAACAAATACTGGTAGATTACATTCAATATTTTGCCACCAGATCCATACATACCTTCTCTCAAAAGAAAAAGAAAAAAAGATTCTTAAAGCATAAGCGAGCCAACAGCAGCATTGATAATAAAAATGTGTGAATAAGCTTCAAAAATAGTCATATTATTTCATTTCACTATTTATTTTATTGAATGTTGTCAAAAATAATTACTGCCCCCCCCCAAATAAAGAAATAATTACTACCTGAACTGACTTAATACCTTGTCCTTTGCTCTGAGACCACAAACCAATTAAAAGGCTGATGACATTAATTCTATAGGAATCTTAAAAAAGTTATTTTTTTTAATGGAGAAAATAATATATGGTTCAAAGAGATGTCTTGGACCAGTCCATTTCTCTTAAACTTCCACACCCAACTACTCTTTTCCATAAGAATAGACCCAGTATTTACTTACAGGCAAAAAAAATGATTTCATTTAAGAAATAAAGAACTCCATTTAAGAGAAATTAATGTCTTATTTTTAAATTAAAGGAATAGCTTATAAACTCTTTAGTGTAATTCTAGTTTTATTATATAAAGTGATGAAAGAATGAATACATCAGAAAAAAAAGTTTTAGCTTAAAGTTCAACAAATAAAGGGAAATACTAAAACTGGAGGTGAGGGGAAATACATTTGAGCTTGTTTTCTCCACAGAAGGTACTAAACTCCCCTGGGGCTCTTTACAGTCATAAAGTACAGAGCTTAAAGAGTTGGGATTCAAAAATCATAGTTTTTCTACTTTAAAAATCAATACTTATCTCAAACCACAAGCTAGAATTTCAATTGTTTTGGTGGGAAGCTCTTCAATTTTAATGGATGTAAAAAAAGAATGTACTCTGTTCACCAGAAACTAGAATTATATTCTCAAATATAGCCTATCACCTATCCCTCCCCCAGCCTTCTGAGACTTAATTCTCTCTCTGACCTAAGATGTTTTGAATGTCTCACACAATTATTGCTTTACTGGCACTTTGATGACTCATAATTATTTTTAGGATCAAAACTCTAACGTAACCATCCTCCCGTTTGCGGGTACACCCTAGCATAACTGAAACATACACATCTATTGCTGACAATTCAATTAACTTCCTCTATCTACGAACACCATTAGTCAAAAAAGTTTAGTGCAGGTCAGGAAACAGATTGTGAGAAGTTACTGAATCCCTAAGCAGAACTTAAAACAATAACAGCAAGAAGTGACATACGCAACCTAGATGGTTCTCTCCTCCCTTGTATTGACTAGATGCAAATATAAGCATCTCCCCCTTGTCAGAAGCAAATAAGTAATTTTCTTAGAAAGTCATGGTCTCACTGCATTCTACTTTACAACAAAACATGCTGTTTACTATTATTCCTTAAAGCACGAAAACACTTTGATGTCACTGTTGATTACTCCCTTTGTCTTTCTCAGGAATGTTAAAATCTCAATAGTGTCATTTAAAGCAAACTCACATATCAAGCAAAAAATAAATTTAAAAGTGCCTTTACAAGCAGAAGAAAAGCAATTCGAGAAGAAAACATTTCTGCCCAGATAAAGGAGAGGACAGAGAGAGAGTTAGGATATATAATTGTCACAATTTGGAAGCAAGAAGAAGCATTGGAGAAGAGCAAGTAGCTGGTAAACATGGGAGTAATGGTTAAATACAAATTCACAGGAAGCTAGGAAAATGATAAAAATGATGAGCACTTTAATGATTCATCTCTGCTTTCCTAACTCTTCTCCAATCACGCTATCAAGATAAAAATGAAGACATATTAAGGCTGCCATGGTCTTGAATACAGAATAGGCACTTAGTATGAGAAGGTGATATTCCAACACTGGTTTGAAATGACTCCTCAATGTCATTACTCCTTTAGGGATTCAGTTGCAATAGGAATTCTTTTTTTTTTTTTTTAAAGTATATTTATTTATTTTGAGAGACAGAGAAAACACGAGTTGGGGAGGGGCAGAGAGGGAGAGAGAGAGAGAGAGAGAGAGAGAATTCCCAGCAGGCTCCACACTGTCAGCACAGAGCCCAACGCAGGGCTCAAACCCAGGAACTGTGAGATCATGACCTAAGCCTAAGTCGTATGCTTAATCAACTGAGCCTCCCAGGTGCCCCTGCAATAGAAATTCTATATGTATGTCAACTCTTTCTATATGTATGCCAAAATTTCCCTCTTCAGCATAAAAATAGTTAAAATGCAGCTCCCCCGTGGTGGTGGTGGTGGGTTCAAACACATTGTAGTGTCCACTGACATCAGCTAGAGCTTAAGTAAATGTAACCTACAACAGTCTGATGAAGAAGACTTAGGGTAAAAGGAGGCTACAGCAACTGCTTCTTTGAGTAGCCACTGGAACACAAGAATAACTGGTTTGTGCATCATTTTATTCTACGTTTCTATACATACTTGTGTTCATAAACACAGAAGGGGAAAGATCTCTAGGAGTGAGGTTACAAGTCAGATCCAACAACAGTTAAGACTGTGAAGGCTTTGAAAATCTTTTGGCCCTTTAAAGTTTATGCACACCGTAGAGTTCTCTTCTCTCAAGAGAACATCACCACATAAAACCAAGGGGACCATATGCTTCAGCAACAGCTAATAGGAATAACCAAATTACATAAAATTAATGGGATATGGCTCTTCACAAGGAATAAATTTATAACTGAATGATGAGTGCCTTACGCTTTTTATTCCACTGGGTGAACTGCTAGAGTAATCGATTCAATCAGGTCTATTAGAGAGGCCCATTACATGTCTGATGGACAGCTTTACTTTTTTTCACTTCCTTATTCCAATTTCTGTCTATGTTGAAAGAAAAATAAACAGGTTAATCTTTGAATTTAAATCTGGACTGCTGGGAAGTCATATATGCAAACCGGGGAAAACTGTGAAAGGAAACTAGGATTTGGATGAGCCAAAGACACAGATGGATAAAAGAAACCATCAGAAATATTAACATGTTTTTGAATACATCAGATATTTTCAATTTATTTTAAAAATGCAAAATTTGATAATATCCAGAAAATCTTCCTAAAAGTTAAAAAAAAAAAAAAACAATAGCAATAACAAATAAACCTAGGGATGGAATTACTGTGATCCAACCTTAGAAGAACAAAACCAATATGGATACTTGCCATTGGTCCAAGTGATCCACACTGAAACCTGCAGAGACAATAGTAAGCTCCCTGGGAGTGTGAGCGAGCTCTTCCCATGACGAGATGGTGTGACAGAATGAAGAAAGCAATGACCTAAACCTGACTTCCTATAATGAGGCAAATCTTTGCATCCCTATGAAACTTCACCTTATCTATACACTGGCAATTTTTAGCTACCTCACAGTTTTGACAGGAAAGACACATGAGATATTATGCGCAAGGGCTTTGGAACTGTTACAGCACGAAACACATAAAAGGTAGTGTTGACACAAGATTTGGTATTGGTGTTGCTATCTCTAACATGAAGCAAATGCTCAATAAATATTTATTGAATGAAAGTATAAACATTTTATTTTTTTAAATGGTTATTTATTTTGAGGGAGAGAGAGAGCATTCATGCGTGGGCACGTGCATGTCCTGGTGTGGGGGAGGGGCAGAAAGAGAGAGGGAGAAAGAGAACCCCAATCAGGCTCTGCACTGTCAGTGCAGAACCAGACACGGGGCTTGATCTCATGAAGCAAAGGCTGAGATCATGCCCTGAGCCTAAATCAAGAGTTGGACACTCAATCGACTGAACCACCCAGGTGCCCCGAAAGGATGAACATTTTAAAACCAAATCACCGAATGATGCCAATATATAACATTAGATTGACATATCCTGGATGTTCTAGTTTTCTATAATTGCCAATATTAATTCCGTTCTTACTATTTGCCAGGTGCTGTTCTAAAGACTTTAGAAATAGAACCTGATAACAATCCCCTGAGGTTGAATCCACTGTCAGAATCTTCTTCATCTATAAATCCTGATATACATATGAAGAAATATACCTAACGCAAAATATAGGGTTAAACGATGTATCAAAAAACACATAGTCTATAAGTGGAGGATTCAACTCAAACTTAAAAAAAAATCAGGCACTACTCACCAGGCTTTGAAACTAAAAGGAATTCATGAACATATATACTCAGTGGCAAGTTGGTCAGTAAGTATGTGTGCACGAATATGACTGTACATGACCAAAATAGGATTTTCAGATAAAATGAATTTAGGATCATTGTTAATTATGCTACAGAATCATGATTCTTTTATATTTTAGAGCTAACTCAATGGCACCATCCCAATTATATAGCTTCCTGTTTATTCGCTCTCCCTTCAAAATATTTCCTTCCCCCATCCTCAGATATACTCATAATTACATTCCTTAGGTAGTACTGTATAGATGTGAAAATATTTAAACATGAGGAATTCGTGAAGAATCATGGTAGAAGCACCTAGAGGAGCTGGATGTTTACAGGTAGTCATTAGCTCGTTAACAATTTATTTACTACGGACTGCAATAGGCATTATATTAGGTACTGAGTGGAGACAGATGAGCAATTAAAGACACAACGTTACTCAATTATTTGAAAAATCTAATCAAGGCCCAAAACTTACTTATGTGAGAAAGGCCAGAAACAACATTTTTTTTACAAACCACCATCTCCATTTGAAAACTGATATGCTATGAGTTGAATAAAAAAGTCCTGGAGAGAAACAAGAAAGGTCAAATTCTGGAGAACCAGGTTCCAAAGACTAGAAATGAAGTATAATCACTCCAGGTGTTTGCGATTGCTCAGCCCAAGAAATACGAGCTTAGGAAATAATAGTAAAACTGATTTCTCCACCCATTTCTCCCATCATGGATTCACATGACTTCCAGGCTCGCTGTACGTGTCATTATCAGAATTAAATTAAGAAATCGGTGTTTCTGAGCCTTGAACAAGGACTCCTCCTGCTGCTGAGACTGTATTCTATAATAACCCACTAATATGGCAGCCACTTGTGCAGTGGATATAACTGGGTTAAAGTGAGCAGAAAGGTGATGGCGAGCGAGCATCACAGTGACTCTAAATCAGAAGTGGTTGGAAAATTTGGAAAACTTTTAAAACAAAATTATTTTGTCTTCTACCCCAACTTTTACAATCTCCATACTAGAAGAATCTATATTTTGTTTGGGAGGGGGGTGCTCCTGGGTGCCTCAGTTGGTTAAGCGTCCAACTTCGGCTCAGGTCATGATCTCCAGTTGGTAAGTTCCCGCCCCCAGTCGGGCTCTGTGCTGACAGCTCGGAGCCTGGAGCCTGCTTCCGATTCTGTGTCTCCTTCTATCTCCGCCCCTCCCCTCACTTGTGCTCTGTCTCTCTCTGTCTCTCAAAAATAAATAAATGTAAAAAATTTTTAAAAAATTTATAGAAGAATATTTTTTTTTCCTTCTGCCCATCTTCCTAAAACTGCCCAACTTCCATCCCTGTCAATCTCCCAGGCAGCTGACTCCCTTACACCATCCACATGCACGTACACCCACACAAACCTGTGCACACACACACACACATCCTCACAGACACAGCACATGATCTTACTGCACACCTAAGGATACAAAAAATACTACTCATTCTGAACCATCTATAGGCTGAGAAATAACGTGCTGAGTTATAGGACAGGGCTGTGAAAATAAATACGTGGTTAATAATCCTTGGCCAGGAGTTAGCCTGAATCAAATCCCAGTTCTTCTCTTCTGGCCTATGTGGTCTTGGGTGGTTTTTTAATCTTTCTGACCCTCGCTTTTCTCATTCACTGAATCCTGACTGAAGAAAAGGTTAATATACTTCCTAGTTGAAAATTCTTAATTCTTAAAAAATAAAAGGGAATTCAAAGGGAGACAGAATAGTTTGGGTGTATATGAGAAGGTTTTGGTATCTTTTTTCCACAGGATCAAAAATGTTCTGGCTCATGATGGTTGGATCATAGTCTCTTACTGAGTAGCATATTGGCTTCCATACGTAGAAGGCAAGACTACATTTTCCAAATATTGGTAACATTTGAAACATTTGAGGAAGACATCAGTCACTCTGCTTTTAAACTATCTGATTTTCAGTTCCAATGTGTTATTTCAAACCATGTTTCCTGTATACAAGTTTATGTCTCAAAATGCCTTTTGTAGAAAGGTCGCACCAGGAGCAATCTCCCATAATGTGCACACCTTCATTCTCCACCGGACAGTGCCCACCGTCCACCCCACAAAACTAAAAGTAAGTTGGAGTCCACAGACTTCTACAGAATCTGCTTTTATTTTTTTTTCTCAATCATTTTTTGTAAAGTTAACAAGAGAAAACTGAAACAGAAGGGCTATATAATTAATCTCTTCATTCTGCAAGTTGAACAACTCAGAAACGGCATACAAAAAAGTCAACACATGGAGTGTTCTACTGAGAACACACAACATGCTGATTTTAATCAAGTCCATGGAATAAGAGGAAGTGAGACATAATTTCCTCACCATAGTGCTAATGAGGACTGACTAACAGCACAATAAAGAGTGTGCAGTCCCCAGGCAGACGGGGGAGAAACCAAACGCTCACATACACAGGCACACACTGAAGTTACCCAGGAAAAACAAAACAGAATAGATTCTGTTGTTTGAGGAGACAAGAGTTTAAAGCATTGAAAATATTTTAGTAGTAGCTCCTTGAAGTTGTACCACATATGATCCAGTTAAGTACGGAATCAGTTAATGTGGGATTGCAAGTCAAACGGACACAAATCAAAACTCTCTATTCGGGACCACAGTGCCTGCCTACAAAATGTTTGGAGATGCCAAATACATGGCTCTGTGAGGAGCTTTAAAAGAAACCATTTAAGAATCATTTCCAAGTTGTGCCATACATTTACACGTGTCACTGACAAAGAAAGAAAATGGAGAAAAATTGACTCTAGCTATGAAATCGGACTACACCGTTAGCCTGTGTATATTTCAAAGAAATCCAGTGAAATTTAATGAGATTGGTGGGTAGTTTCTCTACACTTGTTTGAATAGATTTTTTTAAAAAAATGGCTTCCCATCAAGGCGTTTAAGAAGATAAATAAAAAGCAATGCAATCTGATTACACAAAAGAAAGGGCTCACAGCCTGCACAGGACAATCTCCAATCCTGAGCTGCCCACTCCCCTTACAGTCTTGCTATCCAACTGCACTTGCTTACCTCGTATTTAACTCACCATCTTCCGCAGAACACTAGCCCCGCTTCACTGTTGGATTAGTCTTAGGAGATGGCCATCACACCTGCCATCTCCTCGAATGACACACCTAGGACTGGTTTCTGACTTTTCACCTTTTGGTCACCAATAGTGATAAGAATCATGCTCAATCATTACACACCATACACTTTTACCATCACTGTATTTAATTCACTTCACCACCACATCCTCCGGGTTGTTGGTTTGACAAAAGCCTTGAATTGACCTCATCTTCCAAAGTCACTGCTGTCACCCCAGACAAGGCCATCTTCAACCCTCTCCTGAAGTATTTCACGAGCAATCTTTTATTCCTCTGTTTTTGCAATTTATCTCTGGAAGACTTATATTCCTAAAAAACTATTCAATATGTCCTCTAAAACCTATATTGATTTCATCCATTTTCTATTACAATATTTTCCAAAGTGTACTTGTCACCAGAAAAATAAAAAGTACCCATGGCCAACCAGGTTTGAGATACTCTGCTTGCTATACAGCCTCCTTTCAATTTTACCACGTACAGTAACATATTAAATTCCATTTAGGGGCTCCTGGGTGGCTCAGTCGGTTAAGCGTTCGACTCTTGATTTCAGCTCAGGCCATGATCTCACAGTTCATGGAATCGAGTCCCGTGTCAGGCTCTGTGCTGACAAGCGAAGAGATTATTTTCTAATCAAAAATCTCAGCTATTTTCTAATCAGAAGATGATATCTTAACTAGTAATAAATTATAAATTATTTAGCTTATTTAGAGTTAAAAGATTTAATCTTTCTTTATTTAAACAAAAAATAACCCCTATGTATTACTCTAAGTATAAAATAACTGCAAGTTAAATCAGTATAGACAGGGTGTGTGTGTGTGTGTGTGTGTGTGTGTGTGTGTGCGTGTGTATGTATATATACACATACAAACATGTATATGGTCATCTTGAAGTCTCCTGCTACATGTCACTTGCAATTTATAAATATATTTAGTTAAATTGTGGTGCCAGTGAGGTATAAGTGAAAAGGGGAACTTCTCCTAGGCCAATTGGCTTAACCTTGAATTTGTAGCCTTCTCCTATAACCCTTACCTTGGTCTTCTTACAGCTGCCTCACAAAAATAATGGAATGAGAAAAATTCACCAGCCTTACCAGAAAAACAAGGTATATACAACAAGGACAACGTATGTGTTGTCCTTAACAATCAGTTTTCATTCAAATGCAAATCGCATACAAACTCACTAGCTAGAATAGGGCACTTACTATTATAAAGCCAATTTGTGAAAAATTGGATATTAAATATATGTTTTTAAAGTTTATTTATTTATTTCGAGAGAGAGAGCCAGCAGGGTAGGGGCAGAGAGAGTGGAGAGAGAGAATCCCAAGCAAGCTCCACACCATCAGCGCCCGATGCAGGGCTCAAACCCACAAACCATGAGATCATGACCAGAGCCCAAATCAAGAGCCAGACACTCAACCAACTGAGCCACCCATGCACCCCAGATATTAAATATTTTTTAAAGCCTAGTTGTAAGGAGATGTGGTGATGTCCTCCTTATACGCTGGTAAAGATGTTTGGTCTTCATATATGTCTGCCTCTTTGCCATCACTGGAAATCTTTCCTCACCAACCCTTTCTATGTCATACTACAGTCTTCTGCCTTTTATACTAAGCACAGCATGAGCATCATTTCTGTAATTATCACGAGCAAGGAATTCGAAACATTTAAGCAAGCCAGCTTAATATGTTTTCCTCATACATATTTAATATTTTCCTCACAGTTTGTGATTTATTTTCTGTTAGGATATAGTCCAGAAACTAGAAATCATAGTAACTATGTCAACAAAAGAAATTTAATATAAGAAATCAGTTACAGTTGTTGCAGGGCTGAAAGAGCAAAACATTAATACTGAAGTAACAGAGACACAAAACACTAACATTCCGCTAATCAATGTGTATTGAGTGTTACTATATACATAATGCCACTTGACTGGGCACTGCCCGAAGGGCAGTGGGAAGGGGGAAGGGATTTTGTCACCACCACCTATACTGACAGACATATAAGATCAACGGAATCAATGGTGTTGATTTTTTATTTATTTATTTATTTATTTATTTATTTATTTAAATTCAAGTTAGTTATCATACAGTGTAGTATCGGTTTCAGGAGCAGAATCCAGTGATTCATCACTTACATATAACACCCGGCGTTCATCGCAACAAGTGCCCTCCTTAATGCCCATCACCCATTTAGCCCATTCCCCCTCCCACCTCCCCTCCAGCAAACCTCAGTTTGCTCTCTGTATCTAAGTCTCTTATGGTTTGCCTCCCTCTCCGTTTTTATCTTGTTTTTTCCAATAATGTTGATTTAACAATGATACGTGTTGGATTACCTATTCATTTCAAAGTATTTTCTGTCCTTTTTTCCCCTAAAGGTACTAATGATGCAGACCTGGAAGTTCAATGGCTTTACACTGACAAAACTGTCAGTTTTGTCACTTCTAATTAGTGAAATGCTATTTACTTTCATCTGTCTGTCCCTCATTTAGTAACTATCTCTGCAATTCAAACTTGAATTGAAAAATCCTAAAGACATCTGTCGGAGATATTAAGTATTAAGCAATGCTTAACAGGAAAAATATTAATGATTGCTTTGGGGGGTTTAATATATTCTAAAAGAATCTAGGCATTACTACAAAGTTAGATGATTTCAATTTTCTATTTTATGGGCATTTTATCCACCTCTGACATGCTTTAATACATGGTTAACAAAACCAACACAAATAAATTTAGCTTTTTATTTTTATTTTGCCATATAATGTAAAGTATTTTTAAAATAATACACTTGCTATCATTTATCCTTATATTGAACTGTTCATTAAAACATGGGTGGCTCAGTCAGTTAACTATCCAACTTTTGGTTTCAGCTCAGGTCATGAGCTCACGGTTCCTGGGTTCAAACCCTTGCATCAGGCTCCATGCTGACAATGCAGAGCCTGCTTAGGATTCTCTCTCTTCCTCTCTCTCTGCCCCTCCCCTGATCACACACTCTCTCTCTCCCTCTCTCAAAATAAATAAATAAATATATTTTTTAAAAGTATGTTAAATTCCCTTGAATATTGCTAGAAACCTTTTTCATGCATTGCAAGAGGAAAGAGGAGAGTGTCTTTCTTTTGCTGCACTCAGTTCCACTGAAATACCAAAATTAAACTTAGAAAAGAAAAGAGAAAGAACAGAAGCTAAAGAGCTATTATTACTATTTTGTGAGAAAGCAATAAGTTAACATTCCAACCTCTTGATATATTCACTTCAGTTATCACAACTGAGCTTTAAGAACATGACAGACCTTGCAGCAGACATCAGGTTTTAATTTCAATTTATATAGACAGACCTTTAGAATTTTTACATTTATTTGCTTTATTTTTAATGTAGGATAAAGGTGACCTTTTATCAACTTCCTCTGTTTAATTGTATAATATATTGACAAGCACGGCTTACACATGGCAAAGCTAAACTACCACAAAGCAACCTAAGTTTAGTGTTTCCATACTATATCACATTTTGAAGAAGATATCCTCAATACATTTACAACTCGATACAAAATAGAAACAAATGGATTTTCTAGTTAAGTTTTCATAAATTACATAGTGTGTTACCATGTCTCTAATTTTCTCAGCACCGAAGTGCAAGTGATTAGCCTTTTCACATTCGATTTGGGATGAATACAGACTGTAATTGTGAAGTGCGTTGTAATATCAAGGTAATAGCTTAATGAATGTCTTAGTATGTACTTTGGGTAATACTTTCCAGTCCCAGTTTTAAAAACAAGGAAAGAAAACCCGAGTTACCAGAATTTGAGATGCAATAAAATTTCTAATGTAAAATAGTCTGAATCTTCCTCTTATAGATGAAGAAACAGTTCCCCAAATAAGCTCCTCGGTCAAAGTCACATAGGGCGGTGTAGTGAGAAGACATGAAATACAGTCAGACCTGGAGACTGACCCAAGCCCCTTACTGTGTTACGCTGTGCGAGTTACTAGATCCTTTAAGGCCTTAGTTTCCGCATCTGTAAAAAAGACGTAATAAGCACCTCACATGTTTCCACGCTGATTAAATTGAATAGAGCATTATCGTGGTACACGCAAGGATGGTAAACATACGTGAGGTTCTGTCCTTATTAAAGAAATAGCTGCATACGATCCAGGTTTCTTGCCTTCCGCTTAGCTTGGGAGCTGCTTAAAATTCCAAATACATATTTTTCCTATATAGTTTTCAAACTCATCCCAATTACGTGAATCTCATAAATTCAAAACTGTACCTTTTGCCATCTACATATTAAATTAGCATAATTAGCTAATCTGAAGGGACTTTAACAAAGCTTTTCCATTCTATTCATTAGCCTCTGCTTTTTTTTTTTCCCCTTAAGTGAGGTTAATATTTTTTCCAACTGCAAAAATTTTAATAGGTTAATGAGGGAGTATAATTCTCTTTGTAAATACAAGGGACTGCTAACCTTTATCCTAAGGGGAAATTTAAAATTTTAAGTCAAGTAAAATGTCTCGACTGTGATTACCAAGCCGTCTTTTTCCTGAAAAAGTTAGTTTAGTACAATGATTAAAAAAGGAAAAAAAAAAAGATTGTTTCAAATAAAGCTCATCTAACTACAGCCTGTTAGAAAAGAATGCTTTAAATTTTATAATAGAAGCTGCAATTCTACTTAATCCAAAGAAAAATTCCATCTTACCTTAAAATTCTTTATTACACATTAATATTGATTCATGAGGAAGAACACTGGCAAGGATTTTCTTAGCTTTCAAAGTATCATAAAACTATGATTCTATACAGACAAATGTGGCATAGTGAGAAGAAAATGACAGAGGAGAACTGGAGAAAGTCCTTTACTGTTTCATTTACCAGAGAAAAAGAACATACATAATAATATATCTATATCTATATCTATATCTATATCTATATCTATATCTATATCCACACTTATATACACATACATATATTTTTTAATTCTCTCTGTATTCTCCCAAAGGCAAATTTCTCTTATTATAAATGGTGCCTATAGATAAAGGGCCTTAGACATTTTTCTTATGTTTTGCTAACCACAAAACTCAACTCCAGAGATTCTTCTACTGTGTGAAAACATGACTGTCACCGTATCCCCTAGTGGCTAAAAGTAAACGGAAATATCCACGTAAGTTACACAAGACAGAAATTAAGTTGGATCCAACAACGACCATTCCTTCGGAATACAGTGCACTGACATACCGCTCTCTAGAACCAGACCATTTGTTAAATATCCTGTCCTTGATTACCATGGAGATTCTCTAATGCTCTTCCCAGACAATGGAAAAAAAGTCATAGAGATTAAAAGCAATGTTCGAGTCCCAGATGAATTAATGGTGTACAACTTTCAATGAAAGTACATTCTAACACCTTCCGTCTCTCCTTCCCCAAGAGGCTCAAAGATGAAGTATACATCGATTTTAGCCAGCTGGAAGAAACATTTACCATTCCCAAAAGCAAAAAACAAAATAGGATCTCAATCTCCACCTATAATCAAGCAGGAATATAAATACCAATACCAATGGCAGTATCTGTGAAGGCAATGACAGTCACAGGATTGTCATAAGCCAGTAGTCTGTCTCCTTGATCAAAAGATATCCCTTCAGAAACTCTGAACCAGGTTTTTCCACAAGAAAGGTGCTCATTTCCAAAGTCACATCAACTACAATGTTGGACATCCATAGTCCTCACTTCTCCTTCCTGAAACTATGGTTTTAAGATAAAATCAGTTCTGAAGAGTAAACATTATTACCCCCAGTTTCCAAATAAAGAAACTGACTACCTGTCCAATTCTGAAGAACCCTGCTACATGTCCAGTGACAATCAATGGCATACAGTAGATTCCAGACCCAAACTCCAGACATTGATTCTAAAGTCCTTGTCCTTAGCCGAAATTACCATACAAGTCTCCCAGACATTGTAAATCTTTCTCATTTTTCCACCACAGTGTCAAAAGAGTTAAAGGAAACATGAATCATTTCTTGGTTTGTCTGTTGTATGACTAAATGCAGACCTTGGTAGGGTTGTAAACACAGTAGAGAATTACTAAAGGGATACGAACATCTGCTCCATTAAAATATAATTGTTGCTCACCATTTTTTTCTGATTTATGTATGATGTTTTTCTCCCCTGAGTTGGTGATAACTCAATGAAAACTAAGCCACACCACCATGGAACGCATGAAAGAAAGGGTTTGGTGAAAATCCCTCTACTCACATTTGTTAACTCAACAGTGTGCACCTATACCAAAAAAAAAAAAAAAAAACCCCACTCCATGGAATTTTGGAATTCTCGACCCTCTGAAGACTATTTATTGGCTTTATACAATTCACATACAACCCAGTTGTATGGATACCTTAAGATGCAAAGCAAATTATTATTAACTCATTCTTTATACATTTGTAGCCTGGCTCAGAGGCTGAACCCTTATGCCTTTTTCTTCCCCTCCTTTGAGGAACTTTTGACAATGATCTGTTTTGATTGGCAGACAGTTGCTCTCCCATCACTTTCACTCTACCACTAAGATCACGTTCAGATCTGGGGAGGTGCAACCATGAAAGAGCCAGGCTGAGACCTGCAACTAGCTCCGGGAGGCTGCCTCTTGCTAAGGCCTGTGGCTCTCACACAGACAGAAAGGGAGCCTGAGAAACTTGACAGAGAGGGGTACCCTCTGTGGGACTGGGAAATCAACTCTGTTTAAGCTAGGAGGGTCCAAGAGTGAACCTAAGCTCTCCTCACTCATCCCTGCTTTAACAGGATGGCTTGTGTTTGTTTCTGATCAATTCTGATTTGTTCAGAAACTTCTATTGTTCTATTACATATTATGTGTAAGAATTAAGGGTTGTTTGACCAAACCCCATCTTTGCTTCCATCCCATCTTAAACTAAACCCAGAGAAACCATATTTGTTAACAGTTTAGGGCAAAGACACTTTAATATGTCATTTGGTCAAACTCAATTGTTAAATATACCTTTCTAAGACTCCTGTTTCCACATCAAGTGTTTTTTGGGTTTTTTTTCAAGTTTTGATCAAAAACAATAACAAAGTGTCACAGATAAAACCACACACTGAGATTGATCATGAGAAGTTTTTTGCTTATGTTTATTTAATGAAGTTATTTGTGTAGGAATAGGACCATCCCAAATGGTACAGCTTCTCTTACCAACAACTACTAAGCAGAAGATCCTTGCTATATTATTTTTTTAGCACACAACATTATGTATGTGAGAAGCAGATGGCGAGTGCCAACTTGGCACCATTCCGCCATATGTTCTTTGTATTGCTAGGCATGTACAGAGTGATGTGCAGAGTAAAAGAAAGCCAATGAAATTGCTGAAGCCAAAGGTAGCCTACTTCCCTGAGCTCTCCCAACATTTGCAATACATATACCAAGGACCTCCAGGGGTAACGACTCATCTAGGATATAGAAAATCTGCTTTAACTTAATTTTATTCAGTAAAACCTATATCAAAACATTCCTTTCCATTGTACCCCACGGGTATCTTCTGGTCGAGAAAAAGAAAGAATAACGGATCTTAAAAAAAAAACCACACTTAACAAAAAAAGGATATGGAATATAGATTGCAAATACCTCAGGAAGATATATAACAAGAAAAAATAAGAAAGCATAACTACCCTTGCTGAGTTTGGTTTGCATTTGCTGCTAGAAAGCATGAAGTATGGTAATGAAGGAAAATTTTTGCAACATGATGGGTTCACATCCAAGTGTAGTACAAAAGTAGGTATATTCTGCACCATCATATAACCTTAATCTGACAGTTATTTTTTATATTTATTGTACTGAAATTTCCCCAAATGAAATCTGTAATACTTAGTAGATCTCATATA
The DNA here is from genome assembly GCF_023721935.1 of Panthera uncia. NCBI lineage: Eukaryota > Metazoa > Chordata > Mammalia > Carnivora > Felidae > Panthera > Panthera uncia. The sequence goes on from NC_064811.1 coordinate 82,715,840, forward strand.
TTGAAGACCCATTATAGGTTACCCTTTCTTTTAAAATCTATTTCCATGTGAATGCCATAAATATTCTTCACGGCAACATGTACAAGAAAATGGCACTAATTACCTTTTATAAAATTATGTTATATAAATGCATTATAATACATAAAATTAGCACCTGTAAATTAACAAGATGATATGCTAGATACGTATATATAGATCATACTGGCAGCAAAGTCTCCTGTGGTGCCTGCTGTACAGCAGGCATAGTTCTAGCTGCTTTCCATCTATTAATTCTTCAGTCTGCCAAACACCCTGTCCAGAGTTGGCTGCATAATTTGCAGAGCCCAATGCAAAAATGAAAATGCATGATCTTTTGTTGAAATGGCAGTATAAGATCTTTTCTCTTTCTTCTATGCTCTCAATGTATCATGAGATATTTGCAGGGTGATGGCAGATCTTCACAGATGCCCAGGGTCTTCTCCCATTCCTGACAATGGGCACATGTATCCTTGGATGGTCTGACTCTGCTGGGCCCTGAGCCCAGGTCCCACTGAGGGCCAAGGGAGTCAGAGGAGGCAAGAGAAGGGGCAGCCCAGAAACCCTCCAGGGAAGGGAGGGGGGCAGTAGCAGACGGGACCACATGTGAGTCAAGGCTCCAAGACCCCAGTATATGCTTCATTGTCCCATCTGACTTCATTTCAAAACATAAATTCAAAGTAAATGTGGGTTAAAATGTCAAGATGGTGACCACAGAGCATGAAACACAAAGAACAGGGCGATAATGTTAAGTTTCAGACCATGCGTATGTGTCACTGGTTACATGCTGATGAAGTTGCCCTCGACCCAAAAAAGGAAACACTATTATTATCTCCATTTTACAAACGAGGAAACTGAAGCACAGAGAAGATAATTAACTTCCCCAGAGTTACCCAGCATATAAATGGCAGAGTCAGCATTCAAACTCAGACAGGATTCAAATGAAATCCTGACTCTAAGTGTCTATGTTCTTTACACACCCCTACAAGAGGAAATAGATTTTTAGTCTCTAATCTCCTACTCTACTATGTCTAAATGATTATTTCTAGTCCATCCATATCTAGAAGGCACATATACAACTGTTAGTTACAAAATCATACACAAAAATGCCAGAAAATTCTAAAGCTTATTCATTTATGTAAGTAAGACCCAGATATAGAAAGGTGACTATTTGCTGATTTTCATTTCCAGAAAAGAAGAAGGGAGGGGAAGCTATATTATATGTATTAGCAGTATATGCACACCTGGTATATTGATATCTGCATTTCAAATATCTGATAAGTTATATTTAATGTCATATTTACATGAATATCTGTGTCCTGAAACAGCATTCTAAGTGTGATTCCAAGATTTTGAGAAACATGAGAATTATTGTCGGTACTTGAACCCCAAGTGATCCTATGATATCTCTCTGACACTTTGGCATCTTTTTTCTTTACACTTCTCCTCCTTCCTGGTCACTATCTTCTATGACCCCCAACACCTGCAATCATCATCCTATCTAATCATAAAAAGAGTTTTCTCTTCTATTTCCCCATCACTTATACCAATAAAATTCCAGTGATCCAATAAAAAATCCCAACGTTCATTCGTTTGTTCAATGAGTATTTATTGAACAAATCTGATTTGCTCTGTAGACTGTAAATTGCATGTTTGCAGATTGTCTGGTTAACACATTAATTGGTAGATTATGATAACACTACGATTTTAAAAAGAGCTCTCACATCTACTCATCCCCTACCCCACACACACTAGTCCGGGCCTTCCAATGAATCAATCAGTCTTATATCAGCATTTATATGTGAAAGGAAAAGGGGGAAAGATAGCATCTCTTACCTAGGATTCACCTTAAAAAAGGAGAAATCAATTCTAGTTTTCTTAGCGGGGACACGGCAAAGAACATGTCCTAGGAAGCTAGAAAATTCAGTCACTTTATCGCTGTGGTTGCCCTTTACCCTCCCACTTCCAATTTGTAACCGTTTGACTTAATTTCCACAGATACAAAGTGTTTTAGAGTTGTAGCATATCCATGCCAGAGAAGATAAAAGAATATCATCCTATCTTTTTTTTTTTTTAATTTTTTTTTACTTTTGACAGAGAGAGACACAGAGCATGAGCAGGAGAGGGGCAGAGAGAGACGGAGACACAGAACCCAAAGCAGGCTCCAGGCTCTGAGCTGTCAGCACAGAGCCCGACACAGGGCTCAATCTCACGAACCTCAAGATCATGACCTGAGCTGAAGTCAGATGCTTAACTGACTGAGCCACCCAGGTGCCCTGAATATCAGCCTATCTTTTAAGAAATGTATCCAAACTGACCTACTCTGTTTGCCTCCCGTAGCCTCCAATTCCCAGTAGCAGTTGCTCTTCTCGTTACAATTTAGCAAATTGTACCAGAGGTGTCGGTTTACATAGCTGTCTGAAGCACTACAAGAAGGTCAAGGACTGAGTCTCCATTATCTCTGCATTTGGCTAGAGAACCTAGCACATATTAAGCACTTAATGAGTAATTAAAGCAATAATTATCAGATATAATTCATAAGTTCATCATTTCAGTTTGAATAGTGGGTCCACACCTGTGATCAGCAAATAAACCATAAACGTTGTCTAACTGGGGAAAGATAGTTTCAGTTCCACTTTAAAACTTGTCTGCACTTTAAATTTTTGGAAAACAAGAGTCATTGATTTGGTGATTGCTCTGTCACTTTCTTCTAACTCCAAAATGTTAATTATTATAATTGTTAATGCAGATAGTTCCTGACAACATCTCTACAAGTAAGGATCAAATAATATAATTTGCATTTAAAAGGAGAAGTATGCCCTCGCACCATTAGAAAATGGAACAGTGTCCACTGACATCATTCATACAAAAACGATCAGGGATAACATTGTCTAAATGGACTCTGAAGATCAACTTCACTTAGTAAATTTAATATTAACTAAATTTAATATTCAGTGCATATTAACAGACTGATCTCTCAGTCAGACTAAACGTTACACATTGAGTCTCGTCCTTTGCGAGTGTTTTTCCTATAGTCTACAACTATGATCGTCTATAAATATTCTCATTCAACCAACAACTAATGATTTTAGCTTGCTTCTCTCTTTAAACTACACCACTCTTGAAGATGAACACTGCATCTAATTAATCTTTGTGTTATCCATCATGCAAAATACAGAGCCTTATAAGTAATTAACAGGAAATGAGCAGCGTGGGAATGAGCAAATCCTTCCATTCCACAATACCATAAACGTGAAAGTCGTGCAGGGGGGAAGAAACGAGTCCTAGGAGCAAGATGTACAGTTGTATGGTAAAATATCCCTTTCATTTTCTCGTTTGAGGAGAGAAGCCTTCACATTTTACAAATCTGAAATCACCAAAATAGAAAAGCCTGTCACTTAGGACTTCCAATTTTGTTTCTCCCTATACCCCAATCACCCTGCCTTAATGCACCGCAAATCCATCATCAGAGGCCTATCCTCCAAGATATCTTACAACAAACCTAAGACTTCCCATTTTTCATACTTGATCAATACATTCATTTCCTAACAACAAAAAACAAAAAGCATTCGTTTTTTTCAATGCAGTGCATGTCACTTCTGGAAAGTAAGGACTAACTCACATTCCATAGCAACATTTAATAACCAATTACCCCAGGTATTTGTGTTTACTAATTCCTGTAAATTGTTGAGCAGAGTATCTTGCTCTGCCAAAAAAAAAAAAAAAAAAAAAAAAAAAAAGCATGGGGGAGATGTCAACAGTTTGAAGAGTTAGCACTTTGGGGAAAGAGAAGCAGCATATAAATCTAATTTCTATCTTGACACCTCTACTGTCCCGTCCCCCTCTCTCAACTTAGTAAGTAGTTTTGATTCCTGGTTTACTAGAAAAGCAGAGGTTCTCCATTGTCACTGTTTTAAAGGCAAAGATATACTGTCTCCATGTTTATCAGCTGCTTTTAAAAAAGTGAAAATCATACTTTTCACCTTTTTATTACATTTTCAGTGTAACATAAATAGTTCATTTCACACTTATGAAATACAGATCTCTGCAGTATAAAGGCAACAGTAGAGATAGAAAACAAGCTAAGACACAGACCTTCTTCTGAACTGTTTTATCACTTGTATCGTATTTATAATGATCCATTTTGTTTTTAAATTGATAAAAAAAAAATCTAACATCTTACTACTAACTAAAAGTGACTGAATTCTGCAAATACTAAAGCAGTCTCTTATTTAAATGTTAATCCTCTGAAGGTAAAAGCAAAATCTTAAAAACTTAAATAGAAGATTTATTCCCTCACTTCTTTTTACATCTTACACAAGTCTGCATGGTGCCACAGGATTTAAGTTCCTTGTTCTCAAGTGTGCTGACACATTAGGGGTATGTTTAGCTCGCACTTTGTTTTGTAACTGTAATCACTGTTGGTACTATGTTAATGTTACTTTCTCATAAGGAAATCATAAAATAATCCTCAATTCTACTTCGTTGTTTATCTTTTTCTTCCACCTCTTGCTTTTTAAGGAGGATAATGAATCCTTTTAAATCATTTTCTTCTATTTTTTCTACCCTATGGTCACTGAGGTTAAAATAATTGGTAAATTACCAATATGTCTAAAAACTTTTTTTTTAATCAGATCTGGTACCGAACTTCGTTCACTACTCTTGCTATAGTAATACTTTTATTGAAAACATGTATTACAAATTGTAACAAATACAGGTATGGCTTCTTCATAGAGATTTATTAGCCCGATATGGATACTGCATTACTTTGCTATCAAACCAGAGTCAGAATTGATGGAGTTAACTTTTTAAAAATTATCTACTGTCAGAAGAGTTTGATACCAACCAGGAAAAAGGAGGTTATCTTTCAGGTTACGATATTAAAGTCAGCAATGCACAATCTCAGCTCTTGTTCATTCTGGCAAATCACCAGTGGCTGGATGATTTACAGCAGGTTACTAATTATAAGATAGCACATAAACATTGCTAGAAACTTCAAATGTCCACCTGCTCGAAGGGTAACTACAGGAGCTGTAAATGTAGAGCAATCACGATCACCAGCTGACTCCAAAGGCAAATATTTGGTTAGCAAGGCTGACTGTTCACCAGTGTTAGTATTCACCGATATCAAATAAACCATATCCACAACAGAAATTTCCATTTAAATGGCTGTTAACAAGTCTGATGAAGTTAAACTGAGATACGATGATTGCAGAATTTTAATGATGGAAGGAGTCAACAGACCTGTTATGAAACAGCTGTGTGTGCTGGGGATGTTTGCCAGTGGGATCGTCTGGATCCATGAGTAGCATGGTAATCTTACAGTTGTGTCCTGGAGTAGCAGATTTAGTCATGGCCAGTGAGAGTGACGGAAGACAGAGGAAAATAGAATGTAGTGTGTGCCTACTATGAAACAAAGCCTGAACTAGATACTTTCAAGTGTATTAATCTGTTTAGTAGTCTCATTAATGGTGTAAAGTAAATTTGGTCATGGCCATGTTTTTTTACGCATGACTAAACAGAAGCTGTGAAAGACTGTGCCAGGGTCACTCATGCAGGGAAAGAGTGGGATATGGATCTAAATACTTCAGATTATGGAACCCATCTCTGCCCTGCTGTGTGCCCTTCCGCAGGCCGCTTAATCTCTCTGAGTCTATTCCCGTGTCTTTCTAAGGAGCTCTAAAGATGCTTCCATGTTATTATTTACTCCTGATTCTTTTCCTTCTGTCATCTTTTTTTATTCCTTTATAAATGCATGGTGGACAGTTGCTTAATAGAGATTAGTACATTAATGTTCCAAAGGGAGAATCATTAAAGAAATGGGGGGCACCTGGGTGGTTCAGTTGGTTAGGCATTCGACTTCAGCTCAGGTCACGATCTCATGGTTCGTGAGTTCGAGCCCTGCATCAGGCTCTGTGCTAACAGCTTGGAGCCTGGAGCCTGCTTCGGATTCTGTGCCTCGCTCTCTCTCTCTCTCTGCCCCTTCCCAGCTTGCCCTCTGTCTCTCTCTCAAAAAATTAATAATAAAAAAAAGTTAAATTAACGGGCTGGTTAATTATGTGCACCCCAAGTTAGAGAGTTAGGGGTCTCCATCCCTACATAGAAGATATTTGGTCCATTCTCCAGGTTCAGTGACTGAATCCAATGAGCAAATCATCAGTTATTTTATTTGACATTTAGAATTTGTTACCAGTTTTTCATAAAGACCACAAATGTTCACCGTTTGTGAGCTGTGTTTGTCTCACCTACAGTGTGCAAATCAGACTATTGCTTTAGTACGTAAACAGTATTTATCACACAGGGCTGTTCTAATAATTAAATAAATATATGTAAGAGTAGAACAGGGTCTGGCATGTACATGCTATATAAAGCATTCTTTATTTTTATTATGTTGGATAATATACCCTTTTACCTATGAAACATATAGAACATTACATAATTCCTGACAGACAATACGAATGGCTGTGTAAAAGGATTCATGCTTACCCTGGCCTAAAAACATTAATTACTGATTATACAGTTTTTGTATTTAGAATGTATCCAGGAACATTTTCAACTCTTTTCCTCTTCTATTTAGAAAATTAAAAATGTATTATCACTGTTTCCCAAAAATGACTAGGAATAACTCCCCTCCAAACTATGTAAGGAAATGAAACAGTATTCAAAACAAATGTATTAATATTATGTTCTACTCGTCCAGGGACAGGAAAGCATGCAAAATTGCCTGTAAGCAAATGGTATTCAATAAATCTTTATTGTAAGAACAAATTAATACATAAATGAGCAAGTAATTATTTATTTTTAATTTTTTTTCAGTTTACTTATTTTGAGAGAGAGAGAGTTCACGACCAGGGGAGGGGCAGAGAGAGAGGGAGAGAGAGAATCTGAACCAGGCTCCACCCTGTCAGCACAGAGCCCAATGTGGGGCTCCAACTCACAAACTGTGAGATCATGACCAGAGCTGAAATCAAGAGTCTGATGCTTAACGGACTGAGCCACCCAGGTGCCCTGAGCAAGTAATTATGGAAAAAGAAGACATGATCCAGTCATAGTGAAGCATTCAAAACAATAGAAAATCAACTAGAAAAACAAAATCCCAACTTTAATTAAGAACATTAAATCTGAAGGACAAATAGCAAATGCCCATAGATTTATTGATTTAGAAAATAGTAGCTAAGGAAACTTCACAAAACTTCACTTAAGAGGACACTCAAGGAACTATTCAAATGGATTATCACTATAGTAAAGGAACTACGGTCTATACCTCCATAGTCAATTTCCACAAAATTTCTGATGAACCAATGAACCACTAGCAAGCAAAAGAAAGAGAAAATAACATCAGAGAGGAGGGCTGCTGCCTTGTCCACACACAGGTCTTCCTCTTGGATAAGAAAGTAATCTCTATGGGGCACCTGGGTGGCTCAGTCGGTTGAACTCCGACTGAACTCCGACCGTTGTTCGGCTCAGGTCATGATCTCACAGTTCGTGAGTTTGAGCCACAAGTTGATATCTGCACTGCCAGGGGAGAGCCTGTTTGGAATTCTCTCTCTCCTGCTCATACTCTCTTTCTCAAAATAAACAAACTTTAAAAGGAAGGAAGGAAGGAAGGAAGGAAGGAAGGAAGGAAGGAAAGAAAGAAAGAAAGAAAGAAAGAAAGAAAGAAAGAAAGAAAGAAAGAAATCTCTATGATCCCTCCAATCTGTCAGTGCCACAGATTCTAACTTCTGAGGTGGAAACAGATACCACCTAAATTCCTCTGCTTTGACAGGAAATGTCTGATTTTGTCACAAAGTCGTAAATCTCTCGCTGGGAAACTGTTCATTCCTTTGAAATTCCTCTCTTTCTTATTGACATACTGTGGGGCTAAACATTTCTCTACCACCACTCACTTGCAGGTCTCCTCCTTGTCCCTTCCCCTGAGTCCTAGTGAGTCTTCCTTTGATAAAACTCAGAATGGAGAAAGCTTGCCTCATCCCTCAAGTTTGGCAAGGGATTCTTCAGTTTCCTTTCTTGAAATAAATTAAATCTCTGGGAAATTAAGTCTCTGAGAAGAAACCAGACAAGCATACTGTTGATTCTGGAAATCCAACAAACCACTCCAATTTAGAATTTCCACCCAGGTTTTCACAGTGCTAAAGGAAGCATCCAGTACATGCCAGAGTCAGAAGATCTGGCTTCTGTTTTTGAGACTTCAGTCAACTGCATCTAGAGATAACATTACACCTTTTAATCTCCTCTCTGGGTTTCCCCATCTACCAAAAACGGGAACCAAAGGTTTTCTTCAGTTTATATTTAAATATTTTTATTACTCTGAACACTTCCTTCTCTTTACTCTGAGGAAAACAACCCTGCAAGTACTTTCCTCCTCCTCTATCATCACTCTCCACCACCCCTCATGCCAACTGTTTCCTCTCATGTGTCCTTGAGATAAATTCAACTTTGGAAACTCATCAGAATGTGGGTCATGACCTCCGCTGCTATGAATCCCACTGCTGAGCATTTACTTTTCTATTTCATGACTTCCTTCTTTCTCTCCCAGTTGACAAGTAGGCAATCGTTCCTTCAACAAACATCTACAATGAGCCTGGATGCCATTCTGACCCGGATCATCAGAAAGATCAATAAATTCTAACAACTTCAATCTCTCCTCCACTCCCATAGGACCAGTTCCCATAGCACCCACCATGACCTTATAGCTGTAGGCTTTGTTATACCAGCTAAGAATTTTCTTTCATGAGAACTAAAAATGATGTATCTCAGTACTAGCTTAACAAATGTACTCATTTGAGAGAATCTGTCATGAAGTAACATTTATACTTATACTTTATAACATGTTATACTTTATAACATTATAACATGTTATACTTTATAACATTATACATTTATAACATTAATAATTGGTTAGAATTATTAAACACATCATTATAACACCAGATTTATTCACAGTGCTACACTGAAATCATTATGTTGGTAATAACTTATAAATTCTGAAAGGTGTTTTGGATTTCTTGAGTAAAAATTATCACACCAGGGGGCCTGGGTGGTTCAGTCGATTGAGTGTCCGGCTCTTGATTTCAGCTCAGGTCACGATCCCAGAGTCATGGGATGGAGCCCCACGCTGGGCTCTGCGCTGAGCATGGAATCTGTGTAAGATTCTCTTGCCCTCTGTCCCGACCCTGCTCTCTTTCTCTTTCACAAAAACCAAAAAACAAAAACACGCTATCACACCATCCTAAAAGATGCCGACTTCTTCAGGGCAGTAGATCTAGACTCTTAAACGGAAATAAGTATGTGAATCTTCTGTCATACGCTCCCCTCTCTGAGACCTCTACATTCTGTGCATGCTACCACTCCATCAGCTTTATGTCCCTATGATTTTCTACATGACCCACACATCCTTTTTCTAAAGTATAATAAAATGCCAAGAGTTGTCAGGGCAGAGAACACAAGAAATTTCCTCACCAATTTTAATACTAATTACACTCCTTTCAAGGCAGAAACTGCTGTTTTCAGCCTCATCCAATTTTAGCTAGATGGCCGGTTTAGAAAGCATTATTGTAAAAACGCAGTTTCATGGATGCCAGTTTCTCTTAATGACTCATCTTCAGCTGCACAGGCTTCTGAAGACACGGCAAATCGTACCGACAAAAAAGGTGCAAAATTTCTATTCTAATAAAGATCTTGGCATCATGAGATTTCATACTGTCTCCCGTACATATTCTCTTAGATCATTCTGAGATGACATAGAAATTGTGGTGTGCATATGTGGTGTGAAGTATTAGAAACTGAAAACTTTCTTAACACATTGGTTTCCTCTCTGGTCTTACAAAGCATTTCATAATCCAAAAAAAAAAAAAAAAAAAAAGAACTCAAAGTTAAATATCAAGTCTAAATTACCTAATAAACCCATTCCTCAAAACAGCATATCTGGCTTCACAGGAAATCTTTTACTTTCCTAGTACTATTCTGGTCCATATAGGACTACCCAAGATCTTTCTAGAATGACATATATGTCATTCAAATAAACTTTTCTATTAGAACTTTCAAATGGTCTTTCATCCACTGAGGCAAATTCTGTTTCAACTATTAGGTATGACCCCGATGAGCCAAATTATTCACCACAGAATGAATGTCAATAATGTGTTGTAGCGTTTCCTCTTAAAATATAAGTCCAAACTATCTGCCCTTTCCTCCGAAACAACACCTCTGTTCATCTAAAGTAATTCATCCTATAAACTTCTCCCTGACAATTTTACAATCACTTCTCAATTATTATCATCAGGTAACTTATCCTTATAAGAGATGATGACTTCTCTTTCTAATTAACATTGTCACCTACTTTCTGATTACTCCCATCTAGAATAGGCTAGAAGGGAAGATCCCTTAAAGTAAACCACTTAATTATTTTGGTGTCTTAGGAATATGTGAGACTTTAAAAGAAAGAATAAACAAGAAAAAGTTTAGAGACATCACTTTCACAGAGAGAACACAGGCCAATAGCAAAGGAACCAATGATTTTTAGCTCGCAGGCAAGGTAACAATATTATCACTCACTTTTACTGAGTATTTACTATAGAGCAATCGCCAGCTAAACACTTCCTGTGTATTGTTTTACTTAATTTTCATGAAACTATTTAAGGTAGGTACCGTTAAAATATCCAATTTAGAGATAAGGAAGCTGAGGTCTGGCAACCTAAGTTACTTAACCAAGATCAAAACAGGTAAAGGTGTCGAGGTCAAGGCCCTTTTACAGTATATTGGGGTGACTCCTTCAAGAGTGACAAAAGTCTTATATTGTCATTTTTCACTCATTGTGAAAGGGTATTATGGAAAATTCCAAAAAAGAAGGCAACAATGTACACATTTAACCTTGAACACTCCAGAACCAAATCCTTATATGTGAAGCCATGGTAAGACTTTCTTTACTCTTTAGTACTTATAACAAGATAGTCTGCCTATCTTATTGTAACACAATCACTCCATAATTTTTATAACTGTCCCAAACTCTTTAAAGGCATGTCCCAAACATCTGTAGTTCTTTCAAAGCGTTTGCAAACATCACATAGTAATTGCTTTTAGTACATCAGTCTGAAAAACAGCATCCTTTATAAATTACTGATGTAGTACAATTTTTTCACTTAAAAAAATCAAAATTTTATTTTCATCAAAGGTATCAAATCAGTGATCCCATTGCAAAACATTGGCCAGAGATTTACATATTAGTTCAGAAATATCTAATTAATTATGGGTTCTGCAAATTCTTCTGCAAATTAATTATAGAATCATCATGACTTTTCTCACACATTCTTCTAAAGATCCCATCTTAAAAATACTTCAACTATATGTGTGTGTTGTTAACCACACCCAAAAGCTATCAAAAGAAGAATTAAGCATTAATGCTTATTCTCCCCAGAATTACTTAAACTAATCTATCATACTTCTATTTCTCTATAGAATTACAGTATGAAACATTCAGGGATATCATTAACCTTGCCACACAATTTAAAAAAAATGATTTTCAAAGAGTTTTCTAAGAACTATCCACTGAGTTAAATATTGACCATGGGCTAAAGCAGAATACAAAGACTGACTTTTGAATAACAGTTTTTATATTAAATGGTTTTTTTCGTTAGTAGAATAGGAGGAACTCACCTACCCCCTTCCTTTACTAATACTCACTCTACAAACTGGCAACCAATGGCAATGTTATTTGTATTTTATAGAAGCACTTTAAGTGCAGTCAGTAATAGGAGCACACATATATACCCATGGCCTTCATCCTCATTCAGATTATAAAAATATTCTAGACTGGTGTAGTCATAATGTATAACACTAAGACACATTCCAATTAAAAATATTCCAAAATTAAGGGCATATATTAAATTATATAAATTGCTGAAGCCATTATTTTTTATTCAGTTTTTGGTTGGTTTTTTTTTTTTAAGATTTTATTTTTTAGAGCAGTTTCAGGTTCACAGCAAAATTGAGACTATATAGAAGTTCCTCATATTCTCCCTGCCCTCACACATGCACAGCCACCCTCCTACCAACATCACTTACCACAGTGGTATATTGAACTGGATTTTTTTTCAGGTTGGAAAAATAGTATTTAGCTACACGTGGAGATGCTTATGTTTTCCCAAACTAATAATAAAAGGAGAATTTTATATTTTAAGAGCTACAAGAGGGGCTCCTGGGTGGCTCAGTTGGTAAGGTGTCTGACTTGTGATTTCTCATGGTTTGTGAAATTGAGTCCTTTATCGGGCTCTGCACTGTCAGAGAATGTTGGGATTCTCTCTCTCTCTCTCTCTCTCTCTCTCTCTCTCTCTCTCTCTCTCTCCCTCTCTCTCTCTGCCTCTGTTCCGCTCGAGCTCTTCTTTTTCTCTCAAAATAAATAAATATTTAAAAAGAAAGAGCTAGAAGGAACCTTAGTGATTGCTTAATTTAAGCTTCCCATTTTGCAGAAAGGAAGTTGACACAAAGGCAGGTAAATAAGTGTCAGAAAGTCACAAAGTTAGGTGGCCCCTAAATATCTGAGACTATGATGCAGGTCTCCTGACTCATTGTTTTAATTACCCGGGACTACATCATGCTCCATAACTTTCAACTATATATATTGCCTTCTAAGAATAATTAGAAAAATGCAAATCAGGCTGGTGTTAGCTATAACTATCCACCTAACCGCCTTACTCCCATAGTTACTGGGCCAGCTGCTTCGCTGGGAAGAAAATCTGCATTAAACTCTAAGCCCATGGTTGACCCAGTGGCCCTGGTATGCTCTCTTAGGCACTCGAGGCTCAGAGGAGCCGGAAGGGAGGAGGGGGGTGCTAGAGACCAAGCAGCTGAAGAGAAACAAGGCTGAGAACCACCCTAATTCATAGTACACATGAAATTAACACAATTATTTATTTTTTAAAATTTTTTAACGTTTATTTATTTTTGAGAGACAGCGAAAGACAGAGCACGAGCTCGAGAGGGACAGAGAGAGAGGGAGACGCAGAATCCGAAACAAGCTCCAGGCTCTGAGCTATCAGCACAGAGCCCGATGCAGGGCTCGAACTCACAAACTGTGAGATCATGACCTGAGCCGAAGCCGGACGTTTAACCGACTGAGCCACCTGGGCGCCCTGAAGTTAACATAGTTATGATGTCCAATGCACACACCCAGGTGTGTTGTTTGTACAGACAAGAAAATACATATAAGCTGGAGCTTATATCACATATTTGTAGGGATACTTCATTTTATTCAGCTCTCAATCCTAATAAGCAAAGACCTAGAACAAATATATATCACTAAACAATAGCTACTACAGAGTACATGAGAATATGCAAACTTCTGCCCATCTCAGAAACTTATAAATGACTTCACTGGTAGCCCTTAACCCTAGCTGAACATTCAAATTATCTGAAGAACTTATATAGAACACTAATGCCTGAACCCTATCCCAGATCAATCACATCAGAATTTCTAGGAGTACAGCCTTAGCATCAGTGCCCACCTTGTCCCTGTTACTCCAAGATACATGTTACATCTTATTCAATGGTTAATCAACAAACAAATGGTTTTGAAGACCTCCTTCTTGGAGGCCAAGATGATGGTCATCAAGAATATCAGAAATAACAATAATAAGGCAGATAAGATGTGTTTCTTACTTCCGAGGAGGAGAGTTTTCTAAAATTCTGGGTTATGTTCCATTGTCAACTTTACATTTCTAATTTAATGCCATCCTGAGATTTTAGGGGGGTTAGTTTGTTGTTGGGTTTTCTTACCATCATTAATGGCAAAATGTCAAACATCCCACCCCATGCATATATAAAGCTCAGAGCCCCCTGTTCCAGACTGACACTGACCCATTAATGAAATGGTTAGTTCCTTTGTTCAAGCAGGGAAAAATCTATTTAGCCACATTATCATCTAAGCCACATTAGCTTTACTGTATATTGTGTCCATTAAGGTAACCATGCAAGAGTTTTACTAATGTGGATCAGAAATCTAGATCTGCAAACTATCTTCTGACTACTCTTTTCATTTTACCAAATTAGTGTGAGGTCATTCGAGTTGATACAGACAATGATGACGAGAGTGCTTTACTTGGTATATATCACAACAATTGCCAGGAAGAGTCTCCACCCAAAGCTATCTTTCCACAATATTATCTTAATGTACCAATTCTCATACGTATTAGTAAATTTGCCCTTAAATACAGACTTTGAAACACGCAAAAAAAAAAAAAAATGTACTAAATCCCTTCAAATAAAGTATTTCATTTACATTTAATCAAATAAAGGATAAATATATTTCCATATTTTTGTGAGTATAAGTTCCGACAAGGAACATATTGTTTCTGTTTATCTCTCTCTCTTTTTTTTTTTTTAAATGACCCAGCACTTGATTAGTAAAGTAAATGAGAAGTTACTGTAGTTCACAATTACCTTTAAACTTTTGGAGTTTTACATTTCAATGGAAATTGAGTATTTATTTATTTATTTGTTTAGAAACCAGGGGAGAGGGGTGGGGAGGGGGACAGAGAGAGAGAGAGAGAGAGAGAGAGAGAATCTCAAGCAGGCTACACACTGAGGATCATGACCTGAGTTGAAATCAAGACCCTGACACTCAACTGATTGAGCCACCCAGATGCCCTGGGTTTTTCAAATCTTTAAAACAAAAACAGAAATGGCTTGAGGGCTATGAAGGAAAGCAAAAAATTTCCTCTTAAATCTTCTTCATGAACGATTTTTTGGAAGCCAGCAGGCAACTAGTAATTAACATACAGAAAAATGCACAATGTTACTGTGCTAACATTTGTCCCTCCGTCTCAGAGTTAATCTAAATTCTAAATGCTCAGCTGCACAGGCCAGCATGCCAATGACCCTTCACTTCTCACAATGGTCTGTCAAATTCAAAACAATCATTAAACAAATATCTCATTTAATCACCCAAGAAAGGGTACCAAACTCAAATACCTATAGAAGCCTGGGGCCAATGTAACCGAACGCGTATATGGAAGGAAAAGGAGATACAGAAGGTGAAGTGAGGTTCTGGCAACACATGCCTTATTAAAAGAGGCGGCTATGAAAAATCAGATTTTATGTGAAAACTTCTGAATCCTGAATGCTGAAACGAATGCAATCTATATAAATTGCTCTGTAGGCCAAATTATTCTACCTGAGCTGGGAGGCAGACCTCATCTCTGATCTAGATGATAAAAAAGAAAGACAAATCAGGAGAGGAACAAAACAATTGATATGACTACTGTTTCCATTAAACATTCCAGTGAACTTTGTTTTCTTATACTCTATAATTTCTCAACTCTATGCCAGTGCATTAGGGCCTGCTTTCTTCAAGATATTCAAGAGATTTCATCTTGGGTTTTCCTAACTAGTTTGGCCTGAACCCCTAAAAATGTGCTAAAAAATACAGAACATAGACGAAAAGAAGAGTGAAACTGGTTTTTTTAGGTTTTTAAGGGGTGTTTTGTTTTGTTTTGTTTTGTTTTTATGAATGGTGATTCAGGGAATGAATGGATAACTGAACATGAATCACTTGGAAACATGAATAAATATAAACAGTGAGTTTTTGCTCACTCATGCCCCCTCTCTGTTTTTGTCAACATGTGGGGGGGGAGAAGCTGAATGAAAGGTAAGGAGTGGCTAAATTCCAAAGTAAAACCATAAGCCAAATAAAAACCATACAAGAGTTACAACAGATACACAAACACTGCCTCAAACCAAACATAACCCATCTAACAAGATTCCAAATGAGTAAAACCGCACTGACAAACTGCCTCAGTCACTTGCTCGTAAGACAGAGGAGGACTTAGTCACGTAATACAGGTGAATAAATCAAGGAAAGGGACATGGACAAATGTCTCTACAGTTATGCAATTTGCATGTTCGACCTGGAAAAGAATACTGGACGGTACTTCCAAAAAAAAAAAAAAATTTTTTTTTACAAATGTATTTGTGATCTCATACTAGAGGAAATGTGGAATTTATGTTATCTCTGCTGATGGATGAATTACCTTTACATATGCAAACAGAGAGTAGAATAATTTTATACTTCAACAAACCTACTTTCTTACCAAGTGCCTTACACAGAGTAACAACTGGTAATTCCACAGGTTTTAAAGCATCTTCCCTCCTGCTATTTACCCTACACTTCACCAAAACTCTGCATTTTCTTTCATTCACCCCATTCTCATATTCTTTTCTTAAACCCTGTCAAAATATGCAAAACTAACAATAACAAAAAGAAAAAAGAAAGGAACAATAATGACTATACACATGTCTATGCTTTTATGATTTAGGTACAGCATCAAAAGTATAAATGAGTAAACAGAATCTAAAGTAAATATACATTTTCAATGAGGCTATTAAATTCAGATGTAGCCCCAGCTATGTGAGAGCTGCTAACAAATTATAAAAATTAGCTTCATTATTATAACTAAGTGACTATCTAATGTCTCTCATTTAAAATCATGGTGTTATTGGGGCGCCTGGGTGGCTCAGTCGGTTAAGCGGCCAACTTGGCTGAGGTCATGATCTCGCAGTCCATGAGTTCGAGCTCCGCATCGGGCTCTGTGCTGACAGCTCAGAGCCTGAAGCCTGTTTCGGATTCTGTGTCTCCCTCTCTCTGACCCTCCCCCGTTCATGCTCTGTCTCTCCTTGTCTCAAAAATAAAAAAAATAAAAATAAAAAAACCAAAAACGTTAAAATCACGGTGTTATTAACTCAGTCTACACCAACCAGAGCTTAAGGACAAAACTTAAAACCTACAACTAAGAATTACAAATAAAATCTCAAAGAAAAGTCAAGGTTGGGACCAACGTGAAGACAATGGCTTCACACTGACAGAGTCGGAAAAAATTTGATGAGAAAAAAGAATACAGTGCCCACTGATGTCGCCCAACTGAACCTGAGTTCAACTCATGAAAGGATTTTACGTTAGGGGTTATCTGCATCAAACACAGATACATTCACAGAAGAAAGATACAAAAACCGATATTCTGAAAGGAGAGGACAGATAAGAAATGCTCAGTAATTGTTGATTACTGATATTCTCTCCCAAATGTCGTATCTGACCGACTCACTCTTGTCTACAAGCAAGCCAAATACTATAAGAGCATGAGACGTGCCTGCACCAGATTATCACCCTGCCTGTCCTTTTCCAACAGCTGATAGGCCTATGATGTGCAGATCAACATCTTTTCACCAACGTGCCTCTCCCCTGAGGCTTCACCGGTTACCTAGAAATGAAATAATATGTCTGGATGTATTTCCACACCCTCTCACCGAGTGGGAGGACGCTATAAAATGAAACTCAGTTGCCTGATTGTGAGAGAAAAATATATATCGGTAGATAACTCAGGTACTGAACGGAATATACATTAGATATGAAGTAAATGAATGGTTCACTCAGAAGCTGAATAAAATTGTATTTCCATTAATTAAAAGGTTTTCACGAGTCAAGGTAATAGGTAATATGTATGAATTACCCATAAATGTGAATAAAGATTTTTTTCAACCAATATTTATTCAGGGCCTAGGAATTGCTATGGGTTGTGTTACATGCTTGGGAGTAGAATGCCCTGTATTCCAGGTGCTCATACTCTAGTGGGAAATACAAGTAATCACATAATTACAGTACAGAAACCATCTATGACATCTGCTTTGAGGGCCGTAAGCATAAGGCTTAATAACAGAAGTACTTGGAGCCCACACTCTACTGGGACTGGAAGAGAAAAGTGTAAGGAGGAATGGTTTCTAAAGGAGGTGCCACTTAATCTGGCAGAGGAGTGGAGGGAAGTGTGTTGTAGACCATATGGAAGACCGTGTGCCAAGACTCTGAAGCAACAGCAGGCCTGGTGGAGAAGGAACAGAGATTGGGCTTTGTCCTTTCGTAAAGGGAAACCATCCAATGACTTTAAGCACGGGAATAATATGCAAGGTCATTTCTGGATGGCACACGTTAGCTACTGAGCTGCCTCAAAATTGCCTTCACATGAAATACTGGCTTCACAGTTAAATCCACATAACATCTAAAATCAGATTCTAAGTGATTTTTTAAAACCCTTCCCCCATCTCTCGGAATCAATTGACTCCGTAAATATTTTCTGAAGGCGGAAGTGTGTTTTGAAGAATAGAAAAAACAAAAACAAAAAACAAAACAAAACCTTGAGAACTGGGATGGGGTGGGCAGACAAGATAAAGGCACAGAAACAGGAACATGGGAATGCACATGGCATGCTCTTGAAAGCAAAAAAATGAGTTTTAAGTGTAATAGAATTTCAGTCTCCAAACAAACAAACAAAAAAAAAATTAGCACAAAAAATGACGGGATGGAAAGGAAATTAAATATCTTCAATTTAATTCAGCCAACAATGGAGAACAATTGAAATACTATAAACCGAAGAGTAACAAGTTGAGTGAGAAAACTTACCATGTCTGCAGATAAATGTGCAAGGCAAACTAAGATTGTCTAAGAAAACTTTTTTTTTAAGTTTCTCAGTTTAAATAAATAATTTCCCCTTTTCCAGGGGATACACTAAATGTCCTGGATTAAATTCAATATGGGCAAGAAAAAAATCTTTGTATTCTCATAATTAGACTATTTTCAACTAAAGCAAATGGGAAAGAGATATTATTCCTTTTCTGCAAAAATATCGGCACACACTCATCAGTGGGAGGAATCTGAGAAAAGAAAGCAAAGTCTGTCATGTTTTAGTGATCCCATTCTTCAGTTGGTACTTACTGACTAGTGGGGTTTCAGCAATTGCAGGGGAGAATTCTGACCTCTTGTTCCTACTCTGACTCCAGTGTGATTCAACCACAAGGCTAGAATCAACTGGAACGCATAAAACCATCTTCATCTAATATAATACCCTGGATCCGTCAGAATCACTATAAAGAGCTGCAAATCAGGGGTGCCTGGGTGACTCAGTTGTTTAAGCAACGAATTCTGGATTTCCACTCAGGTCAAGAACTCATGGTTCATGGGTTCGAGCCCCACGCTGGGCTCTGCACTTACTTACAGCATGGAGCCTGTTTGGGATCCTCCCTCTCTCTCTCTCTCTCTCTCTCTCTCTCTCTCTCTCTGCCTCTCTCCCAACTCATTCATGTGAACGCTCTCTCTCTCAAAAATAAATAAACATTTTTTAAAGAAGAGTTGCAAGTCAGAGTCAACAAGGCAGAGTAACAATGCAATCATTTAACCACTTGTGAACCAAAGATAATAAAATTTCAACTTTACCTTACCTCCATAAACTCAAGGAAGATTCAAGTCCCATAATATCCTACTAGCATATCATTTACTTGAATGTGCTGAGACACAGTAGGATTAGCCACACATGTAAGTAATACCTGTGAGCCAAATGTCAGAGACTTGTATGTATCCAAAGTATCTCCTTTAAGCAGTTTCAGGGAAAAAAGCTAAGGACATTTCATGATTTGATTTCTATGACACATTCATGAACCTGATCTTGGCATTTGATTCTTTAAACTTAGTTGGCTCATGGGACTTACATTAAATATTAGCTGCCAAAGTTCATAAACATTATTTGTTCAGTCTAGGACAAAACTGCTATAAAAATTATGGAAGGGCAGTCACTGAATTCACTTATTATGTCTGCTACTACCAAATTAGTCAGCATTTTTCATTTTTGCTAGTTTTTTAGCAATGCTGCATTCTGCCTTTAAAAGCTTTGCCAAGAGGATTGAGCCCCGCTGCCTGAGATTCCATAGCTGCTGTCCTCACCAACTCAACCGCCTTCTGCTTCCTCATTCCCTCTCCCTTCACGCCTTTCTCTGAGCTCTAATCATCCCTCCTCTCTGCCAAACTGAATTTTCCACCCATTTTCTCAAAAGTGCCAGTTTGCCCAGTCTGGTCCATTGTTTTATCAATTATGCAGAATAATTCTCTTAACATTTTCAGATTCTCCCTGGGAATTGACCCTTTTTCTCTTCCTACAAAAACTCTTAAGTCCTTTCTATATCAGAAAGGAAGGAAGGAAGGAAGGAAGGAAGGAAGGAAGGAAGGAGAGGGAAGGAGGAAGGGAGGGTGAGAGGAGGGAGGGAAGGAGAGAAGGGAGGAACGAAAAGGAAGAAAGAGAGAGAAGGGGAGGGAGGGAAGGAGGGAGGAAGGAAGGAAGGAAGAAAAGAAAGAAAGATCCTGTTCCCTCTCAGTATAATATCTTTGTGATCGCTTCCCCTCCCCTATGAATGTCTTGAAAATGCAGCCTACCTCACCCTACTCACTCCTCACTTCCTGCCACCACCTCACACCCGTATACCAGTTAAGTGGTCCCCACTTTGCTTGAGTTGTTCTCCCAACTCCTTGCATCCCTACTTTTCTACACACCCACTACTCTAACTGCTGAGTAGAAATTTGGGGTCACCCAAGACCCATTCAGTTGTGTCACCTCATACATGCAGTTCTCATATTTAGTTGGTATTTCTACCTTCTGTCTCCAATGTTATCTCTCAGTGCCAGTATAGGGCTTTAGGTGCTTATCGCTACCACCTAAAACATGATGACACCCTCCCTAACTGGTCTGTCGACCTTTACCAATCCATGGTCTACCAGGCTATAATAAATCTTCCCAGATATAAATCTGACCATTCCTTACTTACAGTTTAGATGATAACTCACTGTGTACCCTGATCATAGAATATTCTTCCAGAGCTGAGCAGCAATCATGCCACCATCCTGTTCTAAAACCTTTACCAGCTCGACATTCACAGATGAATTAAGTGCAATCTTTTTAGTTTGTTACTCAAGGCTTTGCACAGTATGGCCCCAAGCTGTCTCTTTCAATCTACTTCTAACTCATATTCTAGAATTCAAATAAACAATATTAAGTTATTATTCTTATCCAAAGGCAGGGATAAAATGCCACTCACGTTTGCCACCTCCTATCATACGCCGAAGTGTTACTATTCCAAAAAAGTGTTGAATAATAATCATTTAATGGACTACCCATTGAATTAATAGCCTAATAATTTTTAAAAAAGGGATATAAGTTCCCTGCAAACAGGGAATTGTGTGTGTTTGTGTGTGTGTGCGTGCGCACGCATGTGTGTTTAACTGCTATATCCCCCAGAACCCAGAAAACCTCCTGCTATTAACAAGGACTCATTAAGTTACATCATTGGAAACGCAGGCATACTGTGGTGCTATCCACTTTGTTTTACAGCTGTGAAACACAGAAAGTGTATGGCTGCCATAATTAAGCACTTAAACGTGAACATCATGAGAAAGATAAGACACAAGTATGTGTAAGATAAGAGTCCAAATGTGGCAGTACTCCAGAAACGTAGTATCCACAGAAGGAAGGCCTTTACTCAGCCAGCCTCCATAAGCCGGCCTTAAGTCTCTCCGAGAATATGTTAACATTTCATAAATTTTCATTTTTCCCATGGTAATCTCTGTGGCATAGATTTGGTAGCTGAGGATTTCATTAAACAGTAGGAGAAGTTCCTACAAATTAACTTACAGGCACATAACATGTAAGACAGCAATGAAAATACACTTCTTGTGCTTCAGAGTATGCTACATGGCTATCAAGTTCTTTTTTTTTTTTAGTGTTTTATTTATTTTTGAGAGAGAGAGAGTGTGTGAGAGGGTTAGGGGCAGAGAGAGAAGGGGACAGAGGATTTGAAGCAGGCTCTGTGCTGACAGCAGCAAGCTCAATG
Organism: Panthera uncia; assembly: GCF_023721935.1. Taxonomy (NCBI): domain Eukaryota; kingdom Metazoa; phylum Chordata; class Mammalia; order Carnivora; family Felidae; genus Panthera; species Panthera uncia. The sequence continues at coordinate 82,737,545 of NC_064811.1, forward strand.
CAGGGCTCGAACTCACAAACCATGCGATCATGACCTGAGCCGAAGTTGGACACTCATCCGACTGAGCCACCCAGGTGCCCCTCAAGTTCTGGAGAATATTACATAAAGACAGCAATTTCCAAGAAAGCAAAATGAAAAAGAAGGTGCTGAGTGTATAGCATTTTTATTTTTGGACATCAGTAACTTCTAAAGTGGCTCTAGTTATCGCATGAAAAGAATATCTATGAGATGCATGAAGAACACAGGCCAGTTGCCCATGTGCATATAAACACCCACACAACCACACATCCCAAAAGTAAAAACTTCACTAGTTGTAAATGTGTATCTCAGTCTACTGTTCCATCACAAGACACAGAGGAATGTCTAACATCAGGTACCAGATAAGGATGTTTAAACCTTTGCAGCTACCTTCAAACTCTGAGCTGCAAAGGAAAGGCTCACTGCGTAATGCTGTAAATTTCTGAAAGTATGTTTAGAGATATGAAACAATTATATACCAGTTATCTGAGATGCACTATGTTACAAGCAATGAGGTACCAAAGACTGCTTTCAAGCAGACCTTCTTGGTCTATTTAAATGGTTATATTAAGGAATATCTCCTAGAAATGGCACATGGGTATACTGGCAAAAAGAACCCATTCAACTTCTTTTATACTCATTTTGTTTAACTTGAATAGTTTTTATTTCTTCATTTACAGGTTGTTCGGTCCAGTCCCTGATTCCCTACATAAGCTGTAGCAACCGGGTAAGATACATTTTTAATTATCAGTATTATCATCATTTGCATTCAAATAAATCATGACAAAAGAATCCTTTTGTAATTTTTTACTCCAGAGTTGATTAATTTGAGTATGGTTCTATGAACTTTTTTTTTTTTAACGTTTATTTATTTTTGAGACAGAGAGAGACAGAGCATGAACGGGGGAGGGTCCGAGAGAGAGAGAGGGAGACACAGAATCGGAACCAGGCTCCAGGCTCTGAGCGGTCAGCACAGAGCCCGACGCGGGGCTTGAACTCACGAACCGCGAGATCATGACCCAAGCCGAAGTCAGACGCTTAGCCGACTGAGCCACCCAGGCGCCCCATGTTCTATGAACTTTTAAGAATGGCTCCATAATCCACGTGTGGAAGTCACTCTAACAAATTTTTGTTAGCCTTCCATATTACATAGAATGCCGAGTTCCTGGCTTCTAAAACAAGCAAGGTCTGTGGTCCTATCAAAGTTAGTGCAAAACTTGTCCCTTTTACCTATATCAAGTCACACTTCCCTCTAAGAGATGTTATTTTGTAGCTAAATTTATAAGATATAATATGCATTACAAATATCAGAGAAAACAGAAGAAGTTCTTTACTTGAAAGGTATGCAGACAGGGGAGATTCTGTTAGGATTAGGGATGACTAGTTTCAGCTACTGACCAATATACCTGCCACTTCATACATGTGCTCCTCAAGGTCCTAATGTCACACAGATACTATTCTCCAATATCAGTGTTCCCTACCCACCTTTTCAAGTCCTCTGGGTTTCTCTTTATGGGATTCCACGTTTTCTAAACTTCCTTAAGTAAAAAGTAGCATTTAGTCAAAAATATATTTGTGACAAATACTAACAATCCATGCATTTCGCTAGACAGTTATAACTGGTACAATTAAAATCCACTCAACAATCCCTTCTTTCACTCAACCACTAACAACTTATTGGTGCCAATAAATTGGTAAGTGATAACTGCTGCTTATCTATTTTCCCACATATATATGCTACTAGTTAGAAGTGAAAGTTAATATTTTGTGTGTAAATAGGATATACCCATTTCAGCTTCCAATTGGAGAAAGCAACCATAAATTTAAAACGCAGTAAGTCTTGGCAATTGTTTACTTATTGGTGGAGCAAGAATGAAAGACACATAAAAATGCAGTAAATGAGGACAAACTTCTGAGTTATGGCTTATTTATCACACATGTTGCTATTTTATCTTCCCCCCTCTCATCTTCAGACATCATTTGTCTTCCCGTGGCTTCATGAGTCAGCACCACCAGAAAGGGACAGCTTTCTGCTATTTATTAAGAGGAAAAGTCTTGGGTCAGCAGGGAAGATGGCGGGGTAGGAGGATGCTGGGCTCACCTCGTCCTGCTGATCACTTAGATTCCACCCACACCTGCCTAAATAACCCATTAAACCGCCAGAAGACGAGCAGAATGGACTCTCCGGAGCCAAGCGTAGACAAGAGGCCCACAGAAGAGGGTAGGAAGGGCCAAAAGGAAGGGCCAAGTTGGCCCCAAGAGGGCCAACACTACATGGACTGGCGGGAGGGAGCCAGGGCGATGGAGGGGCAGCCCCCCTGGCAAGGCAGAGCCCCCAAAGTCTGGCTTGCAAAAGCGGGAGGGCCGGACTGCATGTGTTCTGACAGCCAGAGGGACTTAACATCTGGAATGTTAAAAGTCAATAGCTCTGCTCAGAGAGAGCGGGGAGAGCGAGAGGACTCCAGGAGGGAGAGTTGTTGAGCCCCGGAAAGACAGAGCTCGGTGGGGGAACAAAGGCACTGGCCAGAGCCATTTCCCTCTCCCATCCCCCAGCCAAAATTCCAAAGGAACCAGTTCCCATCACCGAACTTGCTTGCACTACGCAAATGCCCAGCGCTGTGCTTCTGTGAATCCATCCCTCCGATGGGCCTGCCTCCCTCTCAGTGCTGCAGGCCCCCTCCAGCAGGGGACCACTATGGCAAAGCTAGCTAAGCCTGCCCCTCCCACCCCTGTGCACCTTGCGGATCCACCCCTCTAATTCGCCTTTGGCCAGATCCCATTGAAGCAGCACCACAAGCCTGGCAGTGTGCAAGCAGCCCAGACAGGGGCCACACCGCTCCACAGTGAGTCCTGACCCTGGGAGAGGGGAGACTGGTAACACACCAGTCTGACTGTGGCCCAGCGGTGGGCTGGGAGCAGACATCGGGTCTGACTGCGGCCCCACCCACCAACACACGTTACTCCGGACAGCACAGGGGAAGTGCCCTGCAGTTTGGAGCAACCGCAGGGACTACCCAAAATGACGAAATGGAAGAATTCTCCACAAAAGAAACTCCAGGAAGCAGTGAGAGCTAACGAATTGATCAAAAATGATTTAAGCAATATAATGGAACAAGAATTTAGAATAATAGTCATAAAATTAATTGCTGGGCTTGAAAAAAAAAAGCATAGAGACAACAGAGAATCTATTGCTACAGACATCAAGGGACTAAAAGTCATGAGGAATTAAAAAATGCTATAAATGAGGTACAAAATAAAATGGAGCAGGCATAGCACAGATTGAAGAGGCAGAGGAGACAATAGGTGAGTTAGAAGATAAAATTATGGAAAAAGAGGAAGCTGAGAAAAAGAGAGATAAAAAAATCAACGAGTATGAGGGGAAAATTAGAGAACTAAGTGATGCACTAAAGAGAAATAATCTACGCATAATTGGTATCCCAGAGGAGGAAGAGAGAGGGAAAGGTGCTGAAGGTGTACTTGAAGAAATCATAGCTGAGAACTTCCCTGATCTGGGGAAGGAAAAAGGCATTGAAATCCAAGAGGCACAGAGAACTCCCTTCAGATGTAACTTGAATCGATCTTCTGCACGACCTATCATAGTGAGACTGGCAAAACACAAGGATAAAGAGAGAATTCTGAAAGCAGCTAGGGATAAATGGGCCGTAACATACAAAGGTAGACACATAAGGGTAGTAGCAGACCTATCTACTGAAACTTGGCAGGCCAGAAAGGAATGGCAGGAAATCTTCTATGTGATGCACAGAAAAAATATGCAGCCGAGAATCCTTTATCCACCAAGTCTGTCATTCAGAATCGAAGGAGAGATAAAGGTCTTCCCAAACAAACAAAAACTGAAGGAATTCATCAGCACTAAACCAACCCTACAAGAGATCCTAAGGGGGACTCTGTGAGTGAAATGTTGCAAGGACCACAAAGGACCAGAGACATCACTACAAGCATGAAACCTACAGACATCACAATGACTTTAAACCCATATCTTTCCATAATAACACTGAATGCAAATGGATTAAATGCGCCAACCAAAAAACATAGGGTATCAGAATGGATAAAAAAAACAAGACCCATCTATTTCTGTCTACAAGACTCATTTTAGACCTGAGGACACCTTCAGATTGAAAGTGAGGGGATGGAGAACTATCTATCATGCTACCAGAAGTCAAAAGAAAACTAGGGTAGCCATACTTATATTAGACAAACTAGACTTTAAATTAAAGGTTGTAACAAGAAATGAAGAAGGGCATTATATGATAATTACAGGATCTATCCATCAGGAAGACCTAACAATTATAAATGTCTATGTGCCGAATATGGGAACCCCCAAATATATAAAACAATTAATCACAAACATAAGCAACCTTATTCATAAGAATGTGGTAATTGCAGGGAACTTTAATATCCCACTTTACAGCAATGGATAGAACATCTAGACACAGGATCAATAAAGAAACAATGGCCCTGAATGATACATTGGATCAGATGGACTTGACAGATACATTTAGAACTCTGCATCCCAAAGCAACAGAATATACTTTCTTCTCGAGTGCACATGGAACATTCTCCAAGACAGATCACATACTGGGTCACAAAACAGCCCTTCATAAGTATAAAAGAATCGAGATCACACCATGCATACTTTCAGACCACAATGCTATGAAACTTGAAATCAACGACATGAAAAATTCTGATAAACCTCCAAAAGCATGGAGGTTAAAGAACACCCTAGGTCAACCAGGCAATTAGAGAGGAAATTAAAAAATATATGGAAACAAATGAAAATGAAAATACAACAATCCAAACGCTTTGGGGATGCAGTGAAGGCAGTCCTGAGAGGAAAATACATTGCAATCCAGGCCTATCTCAAGAAACAAGGAAAATCCCAAATACAAAATCTAACAGCACACCTAAAGGAAATAGAAGCAGAACAGCAAAGACACCCCAGACCCAGCAGAAGAAGAGAAATAGTAAAGATCAGAGCAGAAATAAACAATACAGATCTAAAAAATACTGTAGAGCAGATCAATGAAACCAAGAGTTGGTTTTTTGAAAAAATAAAATTGATAAACCTCTAGCCAGGTTTCTCAAAAAGAAAAGGGATATGACCCAAATAGGTAAAATCATTCATGAAAATGGAATTATTACAACCAATCCCTCAGAAATACAAGCAATTATCAGGGAATACTATGAAAAATTATATGCCAACAAATTGGACAACCTGGAAGAAATGGACAAATTTCTAAGCATGCACACACTTCCAAAACTCAAACAGGAAGAAATAGAAACCTTGAACAGACCCATAACCAGCAAAGAAATTGAATCAGTTATCAAAAATCTCCCAACAAATAAGAGTCCAGGACCAGATGGCTTCCCAGGGGAATTCTACCAGACATTTAAAGCAGAGATAATACCTATCCTTCTCAAGCTGTTCCAAAAAATAGAAAGGGAAGGAAAACTTCCATACTCCTTCTATGAAGCCAACATTACTTTGATTCCCAAAGCAGACAGAGACCCAGTAAAAAAAGAGAACTACAGGCCAATATCCCTGATGAATATGGATGCAAAAATTCTCAACAAGATACTAGCAAATTGAATTTACCAGTATATAAAAAGAATTATTCACCATGATCAATTGGGATTCATTCCTGGGCTGCAGGGCTGGTTCAACATTCACAAATCAATCAATGTGATACATCGCATTAAAAAAAGAAAAGATAAGAACCATATGATCCTGTCAATTGATGAAGAAAAAGCATTTGACAAAATTCAGCATCCTTTCTTAATAAAAACGCTCGAGAGAGTCAGGATAGAAGGAACATACTTAAACATCATGAAAACCATTTATGAAAAGCCCACAGCTAATATCCTCCTCAATGGGGAAAAACTGAGAGCTTTCCCCCTGAGATCAGGAACACGACAAGGATGACCACTCTCACCACTGTTGTTTAACATAGTGTTGGAAGTTCTAGCATCAGCAATCAGACAACAAAAGGAAATCAAAGGCATCAAAATTGGCAAACATGAAGTCAAGCTTTCACTTTTTGCAGATGACATGATACTATACATAGAAAACCTGACAGATTCCATGAAAAGTCTACTAGAACTGATACATGAATTCAGCAAAGTCACAAGATACAAAATTAATGTACAGAAATCAGTTGCATTCTTATACACTAATAATGAAGCAACAGAAAGACAAATAAAGAAACTGATCCCATTCACAATTGCACCGAGAATCATAAAATACCTAGGAATAAACCTAACCAAATATGTAAAAGATCTGTATGCTGAAAATTATAGAAAGCTTATGAAGGAAACTGAAGAAGACACAAATAAATGGAAAAACATTCCATGCTCATGGATTGGAATAATAAATATTGTTAAAATGTCAATACTACCCAAAGCTATCTACACATTCAATGCAATCCCAATCAAAATTGCACCAGCATTCTTCTCAAAGCTAGAACAAGCAATCCTAAAATTCATATGGAACCACAAAAGGCCCCGAATAGCCAAAGTAATTTTGAAGAAGAAGACCAAAGCAGGAAGCATCACAATCCCAGAATTTAGCCTCTACAACAAAGGTGTAATCATCAAGACAGGATGGTATTGGCACAAAAACAGACACATAGACCAATGGAATAGAATAGAAACCCCAGAATTAGACCCACAAACGTATGGCCAACTAATCTTTGACAAAGCAGGAAAGAATATCCAATGGAAAAAAGACAGTCTCTTTAACAAATGGTGCTGGGAGAACTGGACAGCAACATGAAGAATGAAACTAGACCACTTTCTTACCCCATTCACAAAAATAAACTCAAAATGGATAAAGGACCTGAATGTGAGACAGGAAACCCTCAAAACCCTAGAGGAGAAAGCAGGAAAAAACCTCTTTGACCTTAGCCACAGCAATTTCTTACTTGACACATCTCCAAAGGCAAGGGAATTAAAAGCAAAAACGAACTATTGGGACCTCATGAAGATAAAAGGCTTCTGCACTCCAAGGAAACAATCAACAAAACTAAAAGGCAACCAACGAAATGGGAAAAGATATTTGCAAATGACGTATCAGACAAAGGGCTAGTATCCAAAATCTATAAAGAGCTCGCCAAACTCCACACCCAAAAAAACAAATAATCCAGTGAAGAAATGGGCAGAAGACATGAATAGACACTTCTCTAAAGAAGACATCCAGATGGCCAATAGGCACATGAAAAGATGCACAACGTCACTCCTCATCAGGGAAATACAAGTCAAAACCACACTCAGATATCACCTCACACCAGTCAGAGTGGCTAAAATGAACAAATCAGGAGACTATAGATGCTGGAGAGGATGTGGAGAAATGGGAACCCTCTTGCACTGTTGGTGGGAATGCAAACTGGTGCAGCCACTCTGGGAAACAGTGTGGAGGTTCCTCAAAAAATTAAAAATAGATCTACCCTATGACCCAGCAATAGCACTGCTGGGAATTTACCCAAGGGATACAGGAGTGCTGATGCATAGGGGCACTTGTACCCCAATGTTTCAACACTAGCCAAAGTACGGAAAGAGCCTAAATTCCATCAACTGATGAATGGATAAAGAAGTTGTGGTTTATATATACAATGGAATACTACTTGGCAATGAGAAAGAATGAAATGTGGCCTTTTGTAGCAACGTGGATGGAACTGGAGAGTGTGATGCTAAGTGAAATAAGTCATACAGAGAAAGACAGATACCATATGTTTTCACTCTTATGTGGATCCTGAGAAACTTAACAGAAGACCATGGGGGAGGGGAAGGGGAAAAAAATTACAGAGAGGGAAGGAGGCAAACCATAAGAGACTCTTAAAAACTGAGAATAAACTGAGGGTTGATGGGGGGTGGGAGGGAGGGGAGAGTGGGTGATGGGCATTGAGGAGAGAACCTGTTGGGATGAGCACTGGGTGTTGTATGGAAACCAATTTGACAATAAATTTCATATGAAAAAAAAAAAGAGGAAAAGTCTCATCCCCAAGAAATGATACAGTGTGGCTAAATCACAAGCAAAAGTAAAAGATGCACCCCAAAACATGGCGGGAAAAATTAAACATACTCAAAACACAAATAACAAAAATGCCATTGCTAAACATATGTCTATGTTCCTCATTCACACAATTCACCATTTCAAAACAAAATTTAAAATACACTGCTATTATCTTAGGCATTCATAATAATAATATAACGATGAAACAATTTTAATTCACTTAATTATTGGGAATAATATCATTTTTAAAAAATTTTTAACATGTATTTATTTTTGAGAGAGAGAGCCAGAACGTGAGAGGGGGAGAGCAGAGAGAGAGAGGGACACAGAATCAGAGGGAGGCTCCAGGCTCTGAGCTGTCAGCACAGAGCCTGACGTGGGGCTCGAGCTCACAAGCCGAGCTGTGAGATCATGACCTGAGCTGAAGTCAGATGCTCAACCAACTGAGCCACCCAGGCACCCCTGGAATAATATCATTTTTTTAAATTAGTAGTTAGGCTTAATTTGCATTAAAAAGACTTCCCTGACACCCCACTCCCCACACCTGCAAGTTAGGTTAGGTAATTTAACACCAGCTTATGGATATTTCACTCACTGTCCTTAGTCAATAATACAACACTGAAACTCTGCTTTTAGATTCATCTTCTCCACTGTATGTCTTCTAGTTCTGTCATTCTAGTTCTAGCATTTAATAATGCTATACACCATCCAGGGAATGCCTTCAATATACTTGGCCTATTACATTCATTATATCATTTAATATCATAAGTACTTTATGAAGTACTTAATTCCACTTATAGTCAAAGATACTTACCTACCGTAAGTAATTATAAGAATTATAACTAAGCGGTAGCCAGGACTTAAACCCAGTTCTTGGATACGTTCCAGAGATGGACTGTCTTATCCTATCATGCACAAGAAGTGTAAGATATCATATAGGATAATAAAGTAACCATACCAAGACTCATTTATCTCTTCCATACAAAGTTATCCAAGAAAGATATTACAGACCATTAGCATATTTCTCTGTAACACTGGTATTTCTGTTACACTTAGAGGCAACACATTGCAAAGCACATCTAGTCCAACAATCTGGTTCCAATCACACGTCCGCCACCAGCTTCTCTGTGCCTCAATTTCCCCACCTGCACAATGTGTATAGTACCACCCATCTATGTGGCAAGACTAAATGAGTTGGTATTTGTAAAGTACTTGAAACAGTACCAGGGAGAGTCAAGGATGAGGTAAGTGTTCATTAAACAAAAGCACCCTCCCTGGGTAGACCTTATCAAATCTGCTTAATGGCAAACTCTGTTGACAGCACAACATGTACTTTATTTATAGAGAAACACCTTGTAACACAAACACTTTTCAACATCCCCTTAGGGCAAAGGAGCTAGTTGACAGGCTGGACAATGAGCAACCTGTTCCCAGGTAGGAATGAAGAACAAGCAGCTGGGGTAAGAAGACAGCAGAAGAGAAACCAAAATGGCTTCAGACCTTCTCCAAAATACACTTCTTCCAGGTTGGTTTTAAATCGTTTGTAGTAATACCAGACCTGAAGATCATCCCTACTTCGGAGTAGGTGAATTTTTGTAAATTTTGATTATGAGCCTCCAATTGGTGATGTAATTGTCAGTGTAAGTGTGGTATCTATTAGTTGATAGTTTGAAAATACAAGCTGGAATGTGTTGCTTTGTAAAGCAGGGTCAGTGTTTGCAACTTGCCACCACCTGCACAAGGGTTTCTGTTACTCTTAAAGAATTAATGGGCCTCATTCCTTCACTCATAGATTCTATTTCCAATAGAGAAAAATAATAATTAAAACTACTCACTTTATTAAGCCACCTTACAATTATGAAACTGCATCCCAAATGTAAGTAGTTTCATTTTCCCTCTTTTTAAAAATAAGCTTCAATATGTATTGAACCTCTAGAGTCAGAAGGATGGAAGAAATGAAATAGAAGAATTCTTTCAGAAAAATGGCTCAGGGTGTTTCTCCTTCTACAAGAATGACAGTACCTGCAGACTAAAAGGAAAAAAAAAAAAAAAAAAGATGAAGTCTGAAAACATGCTGGGTCAAAAATAGAAAGTTGGCTATTATAAACTAAACTTTTTAAAAATCTGAGTAAATTGGGCACCTGAGAAAAAGCCTTATATAAATAAATTACAGAATGACTATCTAAATAGCGTAGAATAGATCAAAAGGGAACATTATAGATGAAAAAATATATTTAAGTTTCAGTCTGCTTTCCAGTCTTTACTCAAATTATTCAATTACTGTTGAAACACATCCCAGCTATCATTTTGCTGCAACCTCCCAACTCTTTAACTGCTTTATTTCAACTAATGAGACACAAGATCTCTTGAATGATTTAGTAATTTAGGACAAAGTGTATTCTGCGTAAATGTTAAGCCAACATCAATTTCTGATGTCCCAATTTCTTCTAAAAAAATAATACACTGTGGTTCACAAATACACCTCCTTTATTTAATCTTTTCATCTACTATGTTATGGTATGGAAGTCACAGATTATACGAAAAGAATAGCTGAGGCATTTTCTGCCTGGGCAAAATCTTTGAAACTCTCTCTGCCTTTAAAGATCTACTTCCACAAATCTAGTCTATATAATTCATTTAATGTTTTGCTTCATAAAACCCTTTAATCAGGTTAGAGTGCAGACTCATTTAGATTATTACAAATCTAACAGGTGATTCATTATATTCCAAGCCATTTCGAGCAATCAGACAATTAGTATCAGATAAGATGTGTGAATAATAGCATTTAAAGCCTTTACAAATCAACCATTAATATATAATTTTTATTTCTTAATCACAAGACGTTCCAAAGTTCAAGAATAAGACCGAATGGTTTTCAACGACTGGGCTCTAAAGGTTAATTACTTAACATCGCTTGCAGGCCCTTCCTCTGACCCCACTTCCTCCTTAGTCTCATTATTTCCTCATAGCCTCTCACTTAACGGTATATATGCCAGCCACTAAGAACATCTTTCTGTTGTTCAAGTTCTCCTCAGCCTTGACGAACTTCAGTCTCTCCACGGTCTATTCCTTCACTGGCATGCCCTTCCTCTCAGCAGCTCCTCACTTGGCCCACTGCCATCTGTCACTCAGGTCCCGTTCAAGCTGTGACTTCCCATGTGATACCTTTCCTGATTGCTCAGAGCTGTAGGTAACCATCCTCCCTCTGCTCCTAAGGCGTGTTACTCTTCTCTATAATAGCTTTCTCTATAGAAAGTTACACCTTCTTTCATGTCCAATCCTGCAGAAACATGGCTGGCAACATGTTACAACCTATCGCCACTCACATTCCTATGGACCACTGCAAAGAAGTTTTCGGGCTGGGGATGATAGGCTTCCACCAATGAGAAACCATTGCAGAGCTATTGCCACAATTATTGTCAAATACAACAAGAGGCTGATTTGAGAAAAATTGAAGTACACCTTAAACATATTGGCACTTGATATTATCAAAGGTAAAACTAAAAACCCGAGGTCAGTCCAAAATTTACCTAGAATTTAACAAAAGATGTTATAAGTTTTCTTTAGACCAAAGACCCAAGATTATAAAATATGATACAAATGACAGTCCACCTGTCTATTTCTTTGAAATCCCTTTCGACCTGCTTTGGGGGAAGCTGTACATGTAAAGAGGTCACATGTACATCTTATCAAGGTTTTGTATCATGATTATGGAAACCTGACCACATTAAACAATGGAGAAAACAAAAATGCCTTCCAGAGAAGTGCCCCCTCTGAAACTTGTAACCTGAAACCCCTCGAACACAAATCTATAGGTCAGCAGTCATTTGATTCCTGAGGGTGCCTCTAATTCACACAATCCAGAAGCATAGTTATCAACCTTTATTGAAAGGATACTGTATTATTTTTTCTGAAGACTAACCTCTTTAAAATAGTCTCAGTCTTTAATTCAAATTTCAAATCCTCTTATGCCATCTCAATCTTTTGCACTGAATTTTTTTTCACAATTACATTTTTTTCACTTTTCTTTTCCTCCACATTTGTGAAGTCGTTTATCATTTACACGGCACTTTCACATACATTATCACTTGGTTCATGACTTCATTCACTCTATCTCACACACATATACTAATTAAACACCCACTGTGGACTAGAAAATGTGATCTGCCCTGCTTAAAACAGACTTAATAGACTTTAGTTTTTAGAGCAATTTTAGATCTACAGAAAAATTAAATAGAAAGTACAGCGTTCCCATATACTTCCTGACTCGCCTACACACTTTTCCCTATTATCAACATCTTGCATTAGTGATATATTTGTAACAATTGAACCAGTACCGATGCATTATTACTGACTAAACTCTATAGTTAATTTATAATGTATTGTTCTGTGGGTCTTGACAAATGCGTAATGTCATATGGCCACCACTATAATATCATACAGAATAGTTTCAATCCCCCCAAAACACTCCGTGATTTACCTCTTCTTCCTTCCTGCTCTCCCCCGTCTCCTGGAACCCCTGGAAATCACTGGTGCTCTTGCTGCCTCTACAGTTTTGTCTTTTCATGAAAGCCATAGAGTTGGAGTCGTATAGAACATAAGCTCTCCATGTTGGCTCCTTTCACTCAGCAATAAACATTTAAGGTGCCTTCACTTCTTTTTGTAGCTTGAGAGCTCATTATTTTTATCTCGGAATAATATCCCATTGTACAGAGGTACCAGTTTGTTTATGCAGTCATTTACCGAAGGACATCTAGGTTGCTTCCATGTTTGGCAATTATTAATACAGCTGCTCTAAACATTTGTGTGCCAGCTTTTATGTGGACAAAAGTTTCCAACTCATTCTGGTAAATACCAAGAAGCACAGTTTTTTGTTGTTGTTTTGTTTTGATAACAAATCTAACAACTATTTTTTTTTTTAAGTTCTAATTTCTTAGGACTCTTCCACTTGCATTCAGTTATATTTAGATAACTAGGTATGCAAGAGTTTCTAATGGTTCTTATCTCCTCAGAAGTTCATCTGTTATTCGGATAAAGTGGGGTGCACATTGAATTCACATATGCACACAATTCCTATTAGGCAAAAAATAAAAATGAAAATAAAATTCAGCCACTGCTTCTATAAAGATGCACACAGCCTTGCAAAAAAGGTCACCAAAAATTAAAATGGATTCATAAATGCATTGGTTTCTTTTTTTTTTTTTTTTCAATAACAACCCTCGGCCAAATCAAGGCAACAGTATTTATTAAGTAACTAAGTATCTACTATCACAAGTCACCAGCTGGCTACAAACTGGGTCTCCAATTTCTGCTGCTCTGTGGCTTAAGAGTGTGTGGAACTCTATTTCAATGACATAGAATGCTCTCCCCAAACAGAAATTTCCATATAAACTGAAGCAATGAGTCATAATACTAAGATGATGACTTTATTCTAGTCTGTTATCTTCTTAATCTTCTTAGGATCCATCTTGATTTCTCTTAAAGCCTAAATAAACCAGGAATGTTTCCTAAGCCACAATGTGGAACCTACCTAATCTACAGCAATGCAATTTTTTTTAATACATAGAGAGAGCCACTTCTTAATTCTTACATGGCAACAAATATAAAAAATGAATAATAAGGAAAAGCCATTATTGAAAAATTAAGAACAGTTCTTTTAACTGTGACTTTAATAGTCAATGTTTCAGAACAAATTCAACACGAAATTTATTTTATCCCATACAATTTAAAAAGAGCTATAACCTTATAATGAGGTCAGCACATTTTTTAACACATTTTATTTAAAAGTTATTTTGTTTCTTAGTCTTCCTGTCATTTGTCAGCCCTCCACTATTACCTCGTTAGTCCAAATTTTGCCTCTTGCCAGCTCTCAGAAATAGGTCCATTAACTACCCAAAGAGAAACTAGATGCACTCCCTCTACCGTGTTCCCAATTGCTGTGGTTTAAAAATAACACCTGCTCAGAAGTAGATCTCTCCATACTGACCTAGAGGCTCTTGAACTGCATGCTTTCTGAGTCTCTCCCTTTGCTATAAGGTAGATCATCAATGCCATGAAGGTGGGATATTAGTTCCGCTGAGTCCTGAGATGCTGAAGGCCACCAGGGCTACCATAATTTGACACATGTTAGCAATATCACAGCTAGGATTTGTATAAGGCACTCCCCGTTTTCACCTGTCATACTTGCATCTTCAAAGCGTCCTGATTTGGACAACAAATTATGAGGTCATCCTGGTCATAAGCACCCCCTCCCTCTACCCATTCACTTTACATATTCCCTACCATCCCTTTAAACAAACACCTCTGTCGACACCTAGCCCCTTCCGGCCACTGGCTACCAAAACTTCCAGAGTGTAAGAATTCTGCAGCTACTATTTTTTCATGCACACTATATTCTATGCAGGACTGCTTTTGAATATGACAGATTTGTTTTTTTTTTTTAATTTTTTTTTAATGTTTATTTATTTTTGAGACAGAGACAGAGCATGAACAGGGGAGGAGCAGAGAGACAGGGAGACACAGAATGTGAAACAGGCTCCAGGCTCCGAGCTGTCAGCACAGAGCCCGACGCCGGGCTCGAACCCACGGACCGTGAGATCATGACCTGAGCCGAAGTCAGACGCTTAACCGACCAAGCCACCCAGGCGCCCCATGACAGATTTGTTTTAAGAAACCTGAGTAGTTTCCCAATAAAGCATTTCTCCCAACTGAATACAATGCAGTTAAAAAGTCTTGCATCAGACTTAGGAGTGAGATACTCTATTTGAAGAAAAGAATCTCGAGCCAGTCACCACACTAAGAAAAGTTTGTTCAATGTTCTAAAGTGAAAATAGGGATTGCTGTCAGGAATCCAAGCTTAATAGTAAAGATGAACACCTAGAATTCAAGTCAATTTTTAAAAAGAAGAAAGTTTGGGGCGCCTGGGTGGCTCAGTCGGCTAAGCAGCCGACTTTGGCTTAGGTCATGATCTCAACAGTTGGTGGGGTTCGAGCCCCACGTCGGGCTCTGTGCTGACAGGTCAGAGCCTGGAGCCTGCTTGGGATTCTGTGTCTCCCTCTCTCTGCCCCTCCCCTACTCGTGCTCTGTCTTTCTCTGTCTCTCAAAAATAAATAAATGTTAAAAAATTTAAAAATAAATAAATAAATAAAAGAAAGTTTGGCCACAAAACACATAATTCAATCTCATTTTACAGATGATAAGGCAAAAAAAAAAAAAAAATCCAGGAGCAGCCAAGTGATGAGGAAGAACAAGGCAGAAATGAGTGTGGGGTAGCTTAATTAAGGGTCTGAGGAACAACGTTTGGAAAGCAGAACAAAGTCAGGGCAACAAAAGTGCATCAGGAGGCACTGGAGGGGCAGGCGCAGAGAGAGCCCATAAGCAGACGACCAGCAGCATCAAATAGCTAAACATCCTGCATTTGTACAGACAGCCAACCATCATTTAGAATTTCTGTAGGGAGTGAAGACCTGCATTCCCGTGACTTGTGCATGATGATTGCTAAATGCTTAGTGCTGTATATAACTTGATGTTTTGTGTCAGAATTAGTCTGGCCCAGCAAAAGATAACTTGCAGAGTCATTCACCAGCTTCGAGTGTACTTAGTTTGAAACCTGATTGAAACCAGCTGAGCCCATGACATCACCACAGGCTTTTTACTATAAAAAGGGCAAGCTCTGTGAGGTCAGGAAGCAGAACTAAGCTCCGTGAACAGAAGCCAACTGGAAGAGGGAAGAGCCAAGTGAAGTTCAGAGGAGGAGAAATTCATTCCAAGGAAGCTAGAATGAGCAATTTACTCAGAGGCAGCTGCAGAAGAAAAAGGCACAAGATGGAAATTTTTTCACTTTTTTTTAAGGCTTATTTATTTTGAGAGAGACAGAGAGAGCTCAAGTGGGCCAGGGGCAAAGAAAGAGAGAGAGAGGATCCCAAGCAAGCTCCCTGCTCAGCAAGAGTCCGACATGGGGTTTGATCTCACAAATCATGAGATCATGACTTGAGCCAAAATCAAGACTAGGACGCTTAACCAGCTGAGCCACACAGGCATCCCCTGGAAATTTTTCCTTTAAGGGCTAAGGGCTGCTGTCTCCTGAAGGTGTAACTTATCTGGAGCAAAGCTTCAAAGAAGAAACTGATTTCAGCGCTTTCAGATTTTTAGTCCCGGGAACTGAAGTAAAGTGTAGCATCATCACGGTAATAGTATTCACGCAGTCTCTCTCTCAACCTTTATTAATTGAACACCTACTATGATCAGGCACTGCTGTAGGAACTGGGCGAACAAGTCACTGCCCTCATAGAACATCTATTCTTAGAGTGAAAATGGATCACCAGAGAAGTATACAGCAAGTCAAACAAGGATTACAGGAAAAATTAAGAAGAGTGTGTTTTCTGTGTTGGAGGAACAACAAGAAAGCCAGGGCTACTAGTCAGATAGTGAACAAGTTAATTCAGAAAGCAAGTGGAGTTGTCAAGCAGGCATTTGGATATATGAGACTAGAGGCTCTGGGAAAATATTCAAACGTAGACAAAAATTAGGAACCATGGGTGTATACATGATGGGTGAATGGAAAACCCTGCCCCATTGGTGCCTACAGATAGAGAAGAAAAGAGGTCCAGCCCAGTGTTGAGAGGTTGGACAAAGGACAAAGAATCAGGGAGGGGAAACCAAACAAACCAACAAACCTGAGAGAGAACAGTCTAAAGGTAGGAGATAAATCAAGAGAGCGTGATGTCTTGGTACTCCAGCAAACAGTGCTCCCGGCTAGATGGTGTGATGTACTGTGTAAGGCTGCTCCCACCATCAAGTTAGATGGGCCAACTACTGGCCTTAACATCATGGAGGTTCCTAGAAACCCAGTAGAACGAGATCAGGCTCTGAAGCAGCATGAGAGGAGCAGCAGTTGAGAAGCATCCAGGAAATAGGAGACAATCTTCTGAAGACACTGAATGCATACAAGTCGTTCAAGAAGTTCTGCTCATAGCTGGATAAGAATGTGGGGTCCGGAGATGGTCTGTTATTTTAAGACCAAAGAATTATAGCAGGTTTTTCTGCTGATGGGAATGAGCTAATAAGGAGGGGAAATGATGATGCAGAGGAGAGAAGGACTTGCTGTGTCAATGGCCTTCAAACAGGCAAAAGGAGATGGGATCAGGTGAAGAAAACTTGGCTGTTTCCTGGTCTCATTGAAACTGCACATGTGGGGTGCCTGGGTGGCTCAGTCGGTTAAGTGGCCGACTTCAGCTCAGGTCATGATTTCACAGTCCCTGAGTTCGAGCCCCGCTTCAGGCTCTGTGCTGACCGCTCAGAGCCTGGAGCCTGTTTTGGGTTCTGTGTCTCCCTCTCTCTGACCCTCCCCCATTCATGCTCTGTCTCTCTCTCTCTCAAAAATAAATTAAATGTTAAAAAAAAGAAACTGAACATGTGAAGGCTCCAGGGCTATTTGGTTTGTTTAGAATTTTTTTTAATGAAATGATACTGGCTATGAATGAGACTGGGTCAAAAAGAACTTACCCCAACTGTGAAATTCTTAAATAATTTAGGCTATACACAGCTGGGTTTTAAACGAATCAAATATAATAATCGGCACGTGGCAAAACAAATAGTATCCAACTCAGATAGGAAAACCAACTACTATTTAAATTGCTTTTCCTTTTTCCTTCCTTCAATAGCTTTAATTTTATGTGGTGAAATAATAATCTTCTGCTCAATTAGTGAAAAAGCTTGACCGAATATAACAAAGGCAGGCTTGCGAGTTATCACGGGTGTCTCTTCCTGTACTAGGTTCCCACATGACAAACGACAAACCAGGAGCAGGGGACCACGGGAGAAGAACTCATATTCAATACACTCAGCTCTCAGTTGAATGTGAATTCTTCTCCTGTGGTCCCCCCCCCCCGCACCTGGTTTATCATTTCTATAAGTGCATCTTCGTGGGGCTTTCTGTATCTACAATAATTGCTATTTAACTTCGATAGCCCTCCCCCCATCTCTTTTCCTGGGAAGAGCTACTCCAGATAACAAGAATATTTTAAAGAATAGTTTAAAAGTGGTTTGCAGTTCTTCCGTATGAGCATAGATAATCCCACTGCACTATAATTTAGACCCGACTTAAACTGCTGAAACCTATTTTGAGTGAGGATGTTTTTGAGTCTGGGCACCGATAACCAGTTCACACCTAACTAGCAACACCAAAGCCAGCGTGAGGTGGTGGCAGGAAAAAACAGTAGCTTTTCTACCCTAACTGTGATTTATCCTGTCTGTGAAACCCAGAAGATAGCGAAGGAGATTAGGGTGGGAGAAATGTGATGCATAGGCTTCAGTGGCAATCAAGACAGGATCTAAATCTCGGAGGTGGGCATCTAGAGCTCTTCCTAGAGGACTGTTTCAGGTTGACATGAACACATGGAAAATCAGGCCCTGTGTTCCCCACGCCCTGTTGTAAATGGGAAGGTCTGTAGCACATTCCGGGCTGGTGGACTGACCTCTGGGCTTCTCATCTTACCTCCGCTGTGAAACTGATGTTTTTGACACACTTGCTCTGGATTCTTCTCCATTAAATCTCGTTTCTTCTCTGCTCTATCCATCTGTTAATTGTGTTTCCCAAGTAATCCTACTGTCAGTAGATGTCCGCTGACTGCCATTAGGATACTTTACTAAAATGGACATAGGTGCTTAGCACCTTACCAAGTTTCACTCCCTGAGCCCACGGAGATGCAAAATAAGGGTCTCACCTCCCTCACTGCGTGGCTGATCCACAGACAGGACCATCTCTTCCCAAGGAAGTCCTCAACACTTGTATCATAGGCTTTTTACTTTTTTATTTTTTTGTAATGTTTACTTACTTTTGAGAGAGAGAAAGAGAGAACATAAGTAGAGGAGGGGCAGAGACAGAGAGGTAGACACAGAATCCAAAGCAGGCTCCAGGCTCTGAACTGTCAGCACAGAGACCGACACGGGGCTTGAACCCACAAACCACGAGATCGTGACCTGAGCTGAAGTCGGACGCTCAACCGTCTGGACCACCCAGGCGCCCCTAACGGGCTTATTAAACAGTTATTCAAACTGGAACTTCCAAAAAATCAGCAGTCATCGGAAGCAGGTACCTCTTCTTTCTAGTGGTTCCTGACTTACCTGGCTCAAATATTATTTGGTTGAAATGTATTAAGAAGAGGTGATTTTATAAGTTCACATTTTAATCAAAACTTTCATCATTCTTCACAGAAAGTAAAAAGTAAAATCTTGAAAATCAAAACCTGCATGACTCTGCTTTCTCACAAATTGTTAGCATGACCCATTTTACAAAAAAAAAAAAAAAAAAAAAAAAATGTACAGGAAAGACCTGAATTTCAACAGGATGGTTTTCAAACACTTGGTTTTAATGTTTAACTGGTCAACAGCACAGGTTCAGATGAGAGTAAGCATCTGGCCCTTAAGTGGCAGCTAATTTTGTGACGAGGCAGCACATCTAAGCCTTGGTTTCCTCCTCTACAAAAAGAGAACACTGACTCCTCTAACTCATATTGTTGCCTTTAGCAGTAATGCCCATGATTCCTTTCACACAAGGTTACGAATTACTACTCTCTCAGGTTAGTAAAGTTTTACCAACATTTGGTGGGACTATTTTAATTTGCAATAAAAATGTAAATATGTCAGGTGCAATACAGGTGAATTAATAAAATTAGAGTATTTTAAAAAATTGTTAACATTTTATTTACTTATTTATTTTTACTAATTTATTTATTGATTGATTGATTGATTGAGAGACAGAGAGAGACAGAGCACGAGCAGGAGACAGGCAGAGAGAGAGAGGAAGACACAGAATCCAAAGCAGGCTCCAGGCTCTAGGCTGTCAGCACAGAGCCTGTTGCAAGGCTCAAACCCAAGAACTCGAGATCTCGGCCTGAGCCGAAGTCAGACGCTCAACTGACTGAGCCACCCAAGCACCCTTAGAGTATTTTAAATTTAGAGAAATCAATGTCTGCAAGGGGAAAATATTTAAATAATGTGGTAGACAATTCTGGAGATTGCTGCATGTAAAACACTCCCCACCCCCTCCCACCCCACCCCCTACCCCCACCGCCGGCCCCCACCGGAGAACCCTCACCGGCACTCCCACAACATACACTGTAATTTGGCAGCCCAAACCACACTTGATTGATTTGGGGGTCACCATCAGACCTAAGCCGAGACAATTAGGTTGTCACTCCCTGGACGATCTTATAAACACAGGCTGGGAGCCACTGATATCTGAGTCATGGCAACCGTAATTCTGAAGAGTCCACCACTCCCGCTACTAAAGATCCCAAAGCAGTCCTGTGTTCTTAGGGCCACCCTGGCTTCTTACTTTGATCAAGAATGATGACCAAATTATTCCCAGGATTCTTTAAATATTAAAAAATTTAAATCAAAATTAAAACTAAATAAAATTAAAAATTCAGTTCCGAAGTTGTACCAGTCCTATTTCAAGTGCTCAGTAGTCACGTATGTCTCCTGGCTACCACATGGGACAGCCCAGATTTAGAGCCGATTTCCATCATCAAAGAAAGTTTTTTTGAATAATGCTGCCCTGGACCCTTCTAATAAACTGCTGCTAGGTTCAGGATCTGGTGTGTGTGTGTGTGTGTGTGTGTGTGTGTGTGTGTGTGTGTGTGTTGTTCATATGTTTTATACTCGCACCTATCAGAGTCTTAACAGGAGGCATAAGTTAACTTTTCGGAAATCTTGTAAGGGATTTCTGGGTATTCTCAAGTGTTCTAAGTCTTGGAGTTAATGTCCCTTCTTCAAAACTTAAAGTTTACTCACATCATTCCTGGACTCCTCCTGGATCACAGAATCATAGAATTGAAGGATTTGGGAAAAGTTTAACAAATACTGAATTTGATTTCCTGCTTTTTACACATACCCAAATTAAGACTCGTAAAGTCTGTAACTTGCTTTGGCTTCTGAACAGCCCTTCAACTGGTTTAATAGGTGTAAGTCAAGACAAGATAAGATATCAAGTAAAATGTGATACACAACATAACTCTGCAAATCTCGTGATTACTCAAATAACTAGGCACGAAGTTTAAATATTTATTTACCCACCAGCCTGTTATTACACCGACTGCTTCCCACTCTTCCCCTCCACCTCTGTCTCTCTCTCTCTCTCTCTTTTTTTTTCCCCATTTATTTTGTAAGGTACTTTCACCATGGTTACCATTGTTTTTGTGTCATAGTTCCCTATATCTAAAGGCACAGAAGACATTCTGTACTTTCAAATCAGGGAGCAAATACATTTTTTATGTAATTTTTATTTTTCACGAGAACCTTTATGTTCAGATCTGCCACATAATCGATTAGTCATCTGTGCAGATTGGAATCTGGATAGCTAGAGATGTTTTTATTCCATCACTTTTAAACAAATAGTAACCAAACATCATTTAAAATATGTAGATTAAAAAAAATGTCATACCTTTTATTCATCAGCAGACTTAAACTTGCTAAGGCAAGTTCTCTCAGTATCTTCATAAAGCCATGTGTTATTTTTAATAAAAAAAAAACCCTTTACAACACAAATCCAAATATTAACAGTAAACAAGGATTCTAACCCCCTGTCATATGCATTGTCTCACACCAAACTGTAGGGAAATCTGATCGTCTACCTAGCAGAGAATTTACAGGCTGTTTTCAGGTAAACGTAGAATTAAATATTCACACGATATTAATTTTGACATAAATAACTATTTTTAAATAATCCTTTCACTGTATTGCTTCCTTGAAGTCAAATGCAGTCAAGTGTTAGAGGAGTTTATGACTTCCCAACCATCCCTCCATTAAAGATAAGCAACTTATATGTCTTCCCCTATACAGTTGTGCATCTAATGTGACTGGTTTGTAAAGAAATGGAGTAAAATGGTTATGACCCCTGCATATAATAAATCATGACAGACATAATTTTGTCTGTCTTTTCCTTAACTGTAAATGAGCAAAGGTTTCCCCCTGCTCATATCACATCACATAAACCAGTATTCTAAAACTTGTGAAACAATGATACACATTTCAAAGACTTAACCAAGTCTCCTTCCTTTTCCCTTCCTTTCAAATACCTGTGTACACACATATACATATATATACATATATATGTATACATAAATATACATATATATGTATACATAAATATATACATACATATTTGTTTCACAAAATTTTCTAACGCACAGGGTGTTGGCCATTCCTATCTTGGGAAAACAGCCCTCCCACGATTACCAAGTATGAGCCGCAAAGTCAACAAAGAGAGTCCTGAACATACTGGCTTCTGCTATGAAACATGCCGTTAATCAATGAGTAGTGTGAACCATCAAAAATCAGTCCTGGGTATTTATCTAAAGGATACAAAAATGCTGATTCTGAGGGCACTTGCACCCCAATGTTTATAGCAGTGCTATTGACAATAGCCAAATTATGGAAAGAGCCCAAATGTCCATCGACTGATGAATGGATAAAGAAGATGTGGTGTATATATAGTGGAATACCACTCAGCCATCAAGAAGAATGAAATCTTGCTACTCGCAACAACATGGATGGGACTAGAATGTATTATGTCAAGGGAAATAAGTCAGAGAAAGACAAAAATCATGATTTCACTCATATGCAGAATTTAAGGAACAAAGTAGATGAACTCAGGAGAAGGGAAGGAAAAACAAGATAAAAACAGAGAGGGAGGCAAACAAACCATAAGATACTCTTAAATACAGAGAACAAACTGAGGGTTGCTGGAAGGGAGGCAGGTTGGGAATGGGCTAAACAGGTGATGGACATTAAGAAGGGCACTTGTAAGGATGAGCACTGGGTGTTATATGTAAGTGATGAATCACTGGGTTCTCCTCCTGAAACCAGTATTACACTTAAAGAAAAAAAAAAAGTCCAGAGAAAACAGACCGAGAATTTGTATTCTCTCAACAAAAGTTTTGGCAGATAATTCACACAACAAAAACAAGCAAAACAGCATGAACCTCAACCCTAAACGGCATGGCTAAAGTATCTATTCTTTAGAGAAAAAGCCAGTAAGTATGTCTTAAAGCAACTGAGCACAAATGCCAACCACGATCTTGGCCTGGCTTTCACCCAGACACCCGAGTCCTTTGCAACATCTGCATATACCATGGAGGGGATCACACATTAATTAGGTCATAATGTTTTGTGCCTGAAAATATTTACTATACTAATAAGTTACCAAAAAGGTAGAAAAATCATGATGTCTTATGAATGAAAGATTTGGAGTTGATTCTTTTAATAAAAGTCAAATCACTGATAAAACACAAAAACTTCCTTACGCAGCAGAAGGGTCTCTATAACCTAACCAAACTCACAGCATTTACAAGTCCTACCTTCATTTCGAAATGGAACTCTCAATGCTCTTGCTCTATATGTCAGGGCTTTGCCAAAGGTTCACTTTAACCATTAATCCAATACTGATTGGTTACACTAACACTATAAAAAAATTAAGGACAAGAGATTCAGCATCAGCAGCCCAGTTGGTGAGGACAGGCCATCCAGGGAGAACCTAGAAGAACCTGGTCCTTTAACAACGTTTGAGTAAGTGGGTCAACTGTCACCTGTGACTGGGTTCAGCCTCCTCACCTCTCTAAGGAGAGTCCATTAGCTGCCGTAGCTCGGGATCAGTTTTTGGCAGCTCGAACTTGAAACTGTACGTTCTTAAAAGTTGTCAGTGATTTCTTTTCTAGTGCAAAGCATACATTTTTTTTTTTTCCGCCAGATTTTAGGTTGTACACATGCGGAGACCAGTGCGTATGTACATATAATATTAATATCTTTTCTCCTAAAATAAAGGAAAAAAGTGGGGTGCCTGGGTGGCTCAGTTGGTTAACGCCCAACGCTTGGTTTCCTCTCAGGTCATGATCTCACAGTTTCATGAGTTTGAGCCCCATGTTGGGCTCTGTGCTAGGCAGCACAGAGCCTACTTGGGATTCTCTCCCTCTCTCTGCCCCTCCCCTGCTCGTGCTCTGTCTTCCCTCTCAAAATAAATAAATAAACATTTAAAAAATTGTTAAATAAGGGAAAAAGTACCTTAAGGCTTTGTTTACTAACCACTTAATGTTTAAAGATTAAACAGATTCTCAAATCTGTATTTCATTTCTCAAACCCAGCAATTGCAGGGGGAAAAAATAGCTACTAGAAGATATACCTTAGCTAATTTATCTTGCCGTAACTAGGTTAAAATTTTTGGAAGATCCATAAGCTTTATATCTTTGATTCTTTCAAACATATTTAAATATACTTAAGAATTAGAAACACAACTGAAAAGTCACACTCAGTTTTTCTAATTCCTTTTAATATACACATTTAGTACGGTACCACCAAAAGAAATAGAGATAAGAGTCTTTGGAAAGAACTGATGTTGACTGTTTCTCCATGACAGAGATTTTATTTTGAAAATATTCTTCATGGAAACACAAGGTTCTGATCAAAACAGTGGCAAAGCACTTTAATTTTCTCAATATACAGTCTAGCTCCCAGCACTGGAGAATGGAGCTCAGATGCCCTGGGCAGCCTTCTGTTTAAAGGACCCACATCATTCTCTATCCAGGGCAAGAAAGGTGCACATCATTTCAATTAGACACACACAGAATTGTGTGTGTATGTGGGGGGGGGGGGGGGGGTGCCTTTCAAGATCTATGCATCATGTGACATAAAAAAGGAAACATAATAGTAGCTAGTTGTCTATTAACTAGCACTTGTTTTATAATAAACATGGAGAAAATGCCCAAATACGTTCTCAATAAATTAGTCCAGAGACAAACTTTAAAGTTATTTTGCTCATCAATGGTTGGTAACTTAAGCTGTATGCGATCTCAAAAAAATGCAAATGGAAACAACAGTGTCCAACAACTCAGCTCTGGCTGCCTTACACTGTTTTTTTCCCTCCTTGCCCAGACTGTTGAAGTCAGACAGGTTGAGGTCACCTTCAAGAAAGCCCTTTGCCCTGCCAGGTTAAAGCCATGCCAGCAACCAAAGTAGAATCTGATATAAAAATAGGAGCCTAAGGAATCCAGGGAAAGCAAAACACTTCGTAAGGCCAGCAGTGCACATGGCCAACAATGCAAAAGAGGTGATAGAAGCTTAAGGCTGTACCCTAAACAAGCAATAGAATCAACCACTCCTACCGCATTAGTCACTTAAATTAATAAATCACCAAAACGGCCAGGTGTTAGGCTGAAAAACCAATGTAAATAGATTAGTGTTGCAGAGTCACAGGTAAAAGGCATTAATCTTCTACTTTTTTACATGTCTTAGTTTATACTATAAAGGCCATGGTTTTTACTGAGATAAAATAATGGTTACCACCCTCCAAAAAAAAAAAAAAAAAAGATTGCAAGGTTGCCCATGCAGAGTACTAAATATGAAATTAATAACATCTTAGTATCAATACAGGATACAAAAAAAAAGAAATTAATTACTCTTATGTCATCTCAATTTGCAGGTACCCTAAAGTCAAACAAATTCATAGATGACAATAATTTTTAAAAAGGAAGAAGGAGGAGGAGGGAGAGGAGGAGGAGAAGACTAATATCAAAATAGTGCTACCAAACACAGAAATAAAGTTAAGGGGTTTGCAGGAGTTGAAGCATTTTAGTTACAAAGGCATAATAATGTCTGTGAGGTAATAAAAATATTATCTGTATATTTAAAAAAATAAAGGAAGCAGCTGTCTAAACATTTTAGCTTTTTTCCAAAAAATGTTTATGCACTGTTCTGAGGATAGAAATAATCCAAACTAAAGCAATGTTTTAAACCATTAGAACACACACACACACACACACACACACACACACACACACAATCACACACAATGGAGTGCCTGTGCCCCTTCCTCCTTCCCCTTTTTGATTTGAGGCATTTCCTGTCAACTTGGCTGTAAAAAGGAAATCCTGAAAGTGAGGGTCACAACAATTATCTGTCACTCCAACTGTACATGATAAAAGAAAAAAAAAAAACTCTTTATGGTTTCAATTACACAAAATGCTATGGGAATGCTATCTTTTATAAACCACCATTACAAATTAATGCCAACCCACTGTATACTAAAAATGTATCTACATTAAAATATACTTACAAAATAAAATTATAACAAAATAGCTCCAACAAAATAGCTCCATACTAGAATATGCACTTTTATTTAGCATATTTGTTTCATCTTTACATATCAGAACACCTTTGGGTTGCATAGTTGTAATCATGGCTCCTTTATAGTTTTCCATTCTGCATTTTCATCGTAACATTTCTATATGCCCCACATACTTCCAGTTATAATATCATTAAGAATTCCATCATATTCCACTTGAATAAGCTATTTATTCACTTGCTTACTTATCTCTATCCTGTCTTTTTACAGAATGGGTTTAAGGTGGAATCACTTTTGTTTCAGGTGGACAATTATGATTTTCATGATTCTTTTGTTGGACATTTAAGGTGTTTCTCTTTTTCTTCCCTTGTAACTAAACCTGCAACGAGCAACTTCATGTAATAAAGCTCCCTTTCTCGGTTGAATTATTTCTTTGGAATGAGTCAAAGGTTGTAAACAATTTTCTTAACAACTGCAATGCCTCAGTGCTTTATAAAATATTCATACCCATTTATAATAGGAGGGGTAAAGTAAAACCAAATACACAGTAATTATTTTAGGATTAACTCTGGAGGCAATTTTCTAAGTGCTCTTAATTTTTTCTTTTACTTTTTAGAATTAAATAAATAATGCATGCTTCCAGGTAAACTTCAAGCCTATATCTGCCAGAGTCTAAAGTAAAATCAATATTCCCCCCCAACCCCTAAAACTCACTCCCTGATGTAAGCACTGTTAACAACCTGGTATATATCTTTTCGCACTTTTTATTTTATATATATAAGCATATATGTAGGATTTCTAAACCTTTCTTTCTTTTTGCAACACAAAATCTCTCCCTATCTTCAAATATGAGATCATAATATGACTTCTCTGACATCTGTGAAGTCATGATAGAACTTCTGTAATATGATTCGATCTCATCAAGTAGCAGTTGATTCCAGTGATATATTCAACACCATCACAAGCACTGTACCGATTTTTGGTTAACTGCCACTGATGAATAATCCAAAACACAGGATAATGCCCAAATTACTTCAAACACTGGTGTGTGTGTGTGTGCGTGCGTGTGTGTGTGTGTGTGTGTGTGTGTGCCAGAGTTACCTTCCTAATTATATTTAAGACCACTACTAAAAATGGGTTTGCATGCCCTACTAAAATGCCTATTATGGTGCGAGGGTGGCACAAGGAAGTGTTTAGGAAGGAAGCTACTATGGCATCAGAAATGTGTCACCCACATGTGGACAATCAAGACCGTATAATACAAACATTTTGCCTCACAAAACAAAAAACAAATGTGACCTACAGTTCAAAAAGAAATGAGAGACACAGACTTCAAAGTCGACAAAAGTTCATGAGCCTTGCCGGGAAGAAGCTAGCAAAAATCTTGGGAATAGTGGTTTCTCTAAAGGGTGTAACTGGATTCCTAATTTGATTAGGCCATAACATACACTCTGTAAAGGAACATCATGTTTGTTATCTTGGTATCAGTGTGACTCTTTCTGGTGCAGGTCCCAGGAATGCCCACATGGAAGTCCCATGTGTCTCCTGTCATCAGCTATACAATCAAGGCAGAACCGCCACCCAAATTAAACCACCCCTCCTGCATTTGCTGTCCCATCGATATTTTCTTTAACAATCCTTATCACTAGCTGGTATTTTCGTGTTTACTTATTTAATATACGTCCTCCTCCACAAGAATGTAAGCTTAAGAAAGTAAGGGCATTGTCTCATTAAACCTCCATTCATGTCAAGGAATATTAATTGAGCTCCTACATATGCTGGACAAAGGGGATCGAG
Organism: Panthera uncia; assembly: GCF_023721935.1. Lineage (NCBI taxonomy): Eukaryota > Metazoa > Chordata > Mammalia > Carnivora > Felidae > Panthera > Panthera uncia. The sequence continues at coordinate 82,765,501 of NC_064811.1, forward strand.
TAGTGACCGAAACAGGCAAAAATGTGTGCCCTGGTAGAGTTTACATTCCACAAAGGAGAGACAGATAGTCCACGCCAAGAGTAAAATTTATAGTGTATTAGAAGGTAATGTGTGTTGTGGGGAAAAACAAAGCAAGGAGTACAGAGAGTGCCAGGCTGAGAGTGGAGGTGTGTAGCCTCAATTTCCACACCATCCCCGGCACCTAAAAGAACATGCAGCCAGTTAATAAACACGGGCTCATGGGATAGGGTCAGACTGACAAAAGCCAAACAGCATATCCCAATTCCCTGGAAATAGCGATTGGTTCTGAGATGTGCAGCTAACAAGATCAGAGTCATTCAGATGCAAGAGACATGAAAGCAGGCAAGACCACGGTCTTTGGAGTTGCCTCACAGGGTATGGAGCCACTACAGCCAATCTGTAGTCATGAAAATAAACCATCTAGGTAGGAAGACAGAGCCCAGGACAGCAAAATAACCAGCCCCGATTACATCATTTGATTAGTTCAAATGATAGCTGAAGATTTGCCCTTGGACCAGGCTATTCAGTTACATAGGGCCGTAAGAGCCTCTGTATCAACTAGATCAGCATTCCATGTGGGGCAAAATAACTCCTGCTTTGCTTTCACTACCAGCAGTTTTCTTACGGACCATTTCCTCATTTGGAAAGTTAAAGTTACTGATGTGGTGCTGTTTAATCCACTGTGAGCTGGGGTTCCTATTACTTGCAATCCATTGAGTGTACTGATGTGCATTCCCACGTATTATACAAATCTAAGCCAAATGACCATCCCAGAACCTCATGCTCATCAGTATGACCTCGTTTGGGTTTCGAATATTTCCTCTACTTCCCATTCCCAGCCTCAACTCTCCATCAGTCCATAGCTCATCTCTTTCACAAAGCTTCACCCATTAATACATTCATTATCCATTCAGTCACTAAATCCAACATATGTTTCGCGGGCACTGATAGGCACCGAGAATAAGAAGACTCATAAGACACAGTCCTTGTTCTCAAAGATACCTCAAAAAGGAAGGGAAATACTGAACAACAGCTGCAAAAGCAAATGCAGGCTAATTATTGCTTGATCAGAATGATGTAGAGGAGACAATGGCAGTGTGAAGGGTAAAGGGATCAAATATATATATTTTAGATGGCTCACAACTTCTCTCACTTTCTCTGGGCCCACTGATGGTTATCAATTTATTGTCCTATATACACATGGTCCCCAACATGGGAGTCCTTTCTTCCCTAAAAGTCCCTATGGTTCTTGAGGGCAGGAACTGTGTCCAATCCTTCTTTTCTTCCTGCCCAACTTTCCAGCATATAATACAGAATTACCTCCAATAAATGTTTATTAATTCAAATATGGGTGTTTTGTACTCAAAATTTTGTAAAGGACCATAGATGCCATTTATAGCCCTAGTTAAGTTTCATTGCTTTCTGACAGACTACTAATTTCCTCTAACCTGTTTTGACAGCTGAAAGCTTATCAGAATTACTCGTCCTAAACTCCATCAGTACAGGCACCTCTTCCCATGGCATCTCCACGTGGCTTCGAACTCGGTCTCCTCTTTGTGGGTTCAAATAATTCCTGCTTTGCTTTCACTAACAGTTCTCTCAGGAACCAGGGAGATAATTACTTCAGAGCGTTTCACTTTTGGGCCTGTACACAGGAGCCACTATACTGTGGCAGTGAATTAGAGAATTTCTACTGCCACAATACGCCTTAATCAGGCTGCTCTCAAATTAGAAAAAAAAAAAAAAAAAAAAACTTTTTAGAGAATGATGAACTAAGTGGAACTAACTACAGCTTTTAGTACTTACAATGGAGCGAACAACAATTAACAAAAAAATGAAGGGTGGGGGCACGGGAGGGCACAGCATGTTCCTGAACAAAATTTTATGCATTCTTAAGAGCTGATACGATTCAAAGGAGAAAAGAAAATGTTTTTCTCATATGGTGACTAGTGAATCTAGTTGGTATTGAAGTGTTTTTCCATATGTTAGTCTCATGTATCAGATCATAAAATTTAAATATTTTATTATCTTTTTTTAATGTTTATTTATTTATTTATGAGTGAGAGAGAGGCAGAATCTAAAACAGGCTTCAGGCTCTGAGACGTCCATACAGAGCCTAACCACAGGGCTCGAACTTGTGAACTGTGAGATCATGACCTGAGCCGAAGTCAGACACTTAATAGACCGAGCCACCTGGGTGCCTCAAAATTTAAATATTTTGAAAATCCTTTTCCAAATCTATGTGGTCATTTACAGGCTCTCATTATAAGCCTGATAATCAACTTGCTAACCTTACTGCCCAAATCTCATCCACTATTTCAAAATGTTTTATCAAAATGTTGGTACTTTAGTACTATTACTGCTATAGTCAAAATGCATTATACATGAAGGAGGCTATCAGAGGCCACTCTAGAAACAAAATCCACACTTATAATGTGGCCTCTAAACAAGTCCATTCTGAAGCTCCAGGGTAGGAAAGGGTAAGCAGCATGGAAAACATATCCTTGACTTTTCTCCATTCTCATTCCACTAACTTTTTGTGTTCTCCTCCCTTACTTCCTGGCTCCACCCTTTCCCACCTTCCTTCCCATGCTTCCCCTGTTCCATGAGATAATTTGGGCAGCTGCAGACTGCCCAAAGACTAGTGTGAGGGATGAGACAAGCTCAGGAACTCTTCGTTCTTCAGACCTCCAAGGGATCCCAAGCAGCCCAGCCGTGGCTGTGTCTTCTTAAGAAAGGAGGAAGGGCTGGTCACTTTCTCGTTGCAGTACCTACTCTTACTCCAGTGCATTCTCTCATATTTTTTTCTAGCATGGCCCTGTTCCCAACCTACACGTCTGCCAGCACAGGCTGGGAGAGGAGGACTGTGTGCAGAGCTCCAGGCCCTACCTGAACGGGTCACTTCGACTTCTTGGATCTCAGATGCTCCAAGTGTTTGTTAGATCCCCTGCAGCTCAATATTTTTGTTCTCATTTGTTATATATTCCTACTCTGCTTGTATTGCTTATTTGTTTTATTCTTTCCCTCTTCTGCTCCGGGAGGGCAGGGACAATGTCTGTATCCTATACTGGACCTGGCAGGCACCTAGGAAGCATTCTGTAAGTATAAGGAGAATGAATGTAATCGAGAAGAAAATATTTCAACATTTGAAGAGCAAGCCTGTTAAAACAATAGGGGGAACAAAGTCAGTGATCTGCTTTTTTAGTTCAGCAGTCACTATGTGACCTACGGGATGCCACCATCTTTGAGCTTCCATCCAATATGGGGTAGAAGTAAGCAGTGGTTCTCAAAGAGGAAGTGGAGTGGTGACGGCAGTAAGGTCATAACACCCACTTCCAACAAGTACTTTAAAAAAGTAAGTGAGCTTATAAAAAGTACTATATTAGAGTAGGATTCTAAGCATTCTTTTTTTGAGCGAAACATCTCCTCAAGTAATTCTGAAGCATTAATGGCTATCAACACATCACCTCAACTAAGAACCATCAAATTAGATGATCACTAAGACCCCTTCATCTTCAGCAATACGTAATTCTAAAACACAAACTGAATTTCACCAAATCGCTACTAAGTTTTCCAGGTATTCTTCAGTATTATAATTTTCCATCCACATGTTAACTAGATGTTATAATTTTTTATTCCCTACACATAGCTAATTTAATGATTTATTTCATTAAGGGCTAAGTTTTGGTCTCTAATGCTACTACATTCTAGGAGTATATTTTGTGAATTTTAATGATGAAAATAATAAATACATTATATATGGCAAGGAAAAGAGAGAGAAGCCCATCCCTTCCATCTAAACCTTGGCACTATTGATATTGTGGGCTGGATAATTCTTTGTCGTGGGAAATTGTCCTGTACATTAAAGGATATTTAGTAGCACCCCTGACTTCTGCTCACTAGATATCAGTACCTGATCCCTACCCCTAGCTGTGACAGTAAAAAATGTCTCCAGACACTGCCAACATCCCTTATCCCCCAAACTCTTGATACATTGGGAACCACTAGGATAATAACACTATAATAATTTAATTATCTAGAACCCGAGAATACAAAAGAACTGTTAAACATAAGGTAGGGCAAGGGAACCGGAAGGCAATTACTTAAGGGAAAGAGCTACTTACCCGAAAAAAATATTCACTCATTTGTTAGTAGCTGAAAGACCTTTATGAATAATGAGACCTGAGTTTTATCAAAATGGGCATCTCTTTTCTAATTTGTACATAAAGCATATGCAGGTGGAAAACCTCAAACGTGAGGAAATGTGTGTTCTAAGACTATGAAGGAATTCTAAATAACATCCCTCGAGCATTTCCCAAACTTTCCTTTTGGAAAACGGGACACCCTCATTCAAAAACTCATCGTAGATCTCATGATTAGAGGCCACGTCTAGAATAGATTAAAACAGGCTTACTTTGCTTCAAACTTTTCTCTTCGGGATCTAAATTATAGCTTTTTGCTGTCAACATGAATAAATCTAACCAGATAATTAGCAAATCTACAATGACCGTTTTACATGTAGACATTACCTACTGTAATGATTTATACATGTTTACAGCTCTTTTCATAGTCCTCTTAACTGGTTCTGAATTCCAATGTAAAGTGTAAAAAGACAAACACTTGAATCCTATAAGTCTAACGCTGGATCTTTCATTTGGATGGACCATACCCAGCACCTTATGAACATTAGATAAACTTCTGTGTAATCATAAGACCTCAAAAAAGGTTTCTTGTCATCGAGTTTTCCTTTGTAACAGATTTTAAAACAGGCAAAGTCTTTTCTTTTTTCATTAAGGAATATTATATGTCTTTCAAGAAAGTATGTCACGTAGAGAGACACATTGGGCACTTAACCTTAAAAAAATAATAAATTTATATATTTTAAAGATATTTTCACACAGTAGCACGAGAAGAATTTCCAAACTTTGTCAAGAATTACCAACCTCATTAAAATGTGGGTAATTTATTCAAATAAAATTCAACTCATTTCAATTAAAGTAACCTTTAAGCCATTTTTAATTCTATCTGTGTCTCATTCACAGTGGAAGATAAGAGTTAACCAGTACTTATAGGCCAGAATGTTTGCTTATACAATTAAATATAGGTATTATATATATGCAAATTTTTAGCTTTATTATTCATCTACAATCTAATATAGTCCATATTTCTCCAAGTGCCTATTCTGTTCATTTTACTGTTCCTTCAGAGCTGCATGAAAAAGCTAAGGAGGAATAAAAAAAAAAAGATGAATGAACTGTTTTCATTACAGTCTAGGTTTTGGTAAACCAGTTCATTTGTTTTTGTTTTTGGTTTTGGTTTTGGGTTCTTTTCTTTTTTTCTTTTTTTGGCTTTAAGCTAACCTCAAAAAAAAAATCAGGAGGTAATTAGGAGAATATATATTTGCTTTTTATTTTTTTTAATGTTCACTTATTTTTTAGAGAGAGAGAGAGAGAGTGAACAGGGGAGGGGCAGAGAGAGAGGGAGACACAGAATCTGAAGCAGGCTCCAGGCTCTGAGCTGTCAGCACAGAGCCCCACGCAGGCGGAACCCATGAACTGTGAGATCATGACCCGAGTCAAAGTCAGACACTTAACCAACTGAGCCACCCAGGCGCCCCTAAGAATATATATTTGCTCTTTAAAGACAGACTCCCCCACATCCCCATTATCCCCATAGATTCTGGTGACAGTGTCATTCTATTTAAAGGTTTTAGTCACAGGCTTGTTTTTCTGAGGGTTTCAGCGAGATTACTCCGCTTCTGTTTCCCAATTACTATTTCTAAATAAAGGATAGTTTTTCTGAAGATTATTTATTATTGCAAACATATGCAAAAATTTCCATTTATGCACAGGTGACTACCACTGATAAAGTAAACAATTATAAATTTAAAACTTAAGAGACTTAAAATTGTAGCTGAAGTTAAGTTAATGACTCATAGTGAAACTGTACTAAGCTATTGAATATGTCCTTCACAGTCCCTTCTATAACACGAATCTGCATCCAAGCCACTGTAGAAATGTTTTGAAGTTAAATAAGAATGCATGAAATAAGGATATATTTAAAACACTAAGAGCTTCTTTAGAAAAATTTTAATATTTGCACAATTGGATACAATATAATTCTGGGAACGTATAACGTTCATATTGAAATCTCACTGGTTCAGAGGTGGTAGCAAATGAAATAATACATAACGATAAAAAAGGAAAGATTTATACATCACTACCTTCCTCGTTTTCTCTTATCTGTTCGTTTTTGTTTTTTTTTTTCAACGTTTTTTATTTATTTTTGGGACAGAGAGAGACAGAGCATGAACGGGGGAGGGGCAGAGAGAGAGGGAGACACAGAATCGGAAACAGGCTCCAGGCTCCAAGCCATCAGCCCAGAGCCTGACGCGGGGCTCGAACTCACCGACCGCGAGATCGTGACCTGGCTGAAGTCGGACGCTTAACCGACTGCGCCACCCAGGCGCCCCTTATCTGTTCGTTTTAATGAAGTTTGGCTGCCATCTGTCAATGATACTGGCAAGTGACAAGTTCCTTGATCCTCCTTACTCCTTAATCTTCTCTTAGAGTTACAATGGGATTTATTCCAGATAATAAACACTATTTATTTTAACACAGTGCCTAACACAGAGCTTCCATTGCATAATGAAGAACCGAAGGCACAGAGCAAAACTAATAATCAGCACACTCATTTACCATGTCCTGCGTAATTATTATATGGATATCATGAATCGGCTTCATAATACAAATCACTGCTTAACCAGAATAACGTCAGCAGATTGATATAAGGTGACTGAAGCTGGCCCAAAAAGCCTTTTAAGAACCACAGAGTTTGACTATGCATGTAGCATACTGGCCAAGTACCTGGGTTGCCAGGAAGGGAAACCCACCAGGTGACCCACCAGAAAAAGGTCAACCATGAAAGCCCCCACATACATAGCCAGAAGTGAGCAGAAAATTCAAAACACAACATACATAACAGAAGCTTCTACAGTCTTCATTCTCTGTTGTTCCGTGCAGGAATATTGGTCTTGGCAATTGACCTAAATCTCAGATACTGAAGGTCTACTGCATACTGTTTTAGTCATTTTTTAAGTAAAACCATGACGGTAGTTTCGTTTGATTGGTTTTTCATGCCTTATCATAATGTTTTGATTATAGCTCCTTTTGTTTGAATAGTTCAGCTGTTTTTACTTTTATCTCCATCACTTCAGGAGTAAAAGCACACTGCTGATGAAAGTGATTGGACCAGGAATCAGACAACCAGCTCTTAAAGGGATCGTGGCTCACCCAGAGTTAACTGTGGGCCAGGGCACATCCCTGCTGGGCTTTCTCAGCAGGGACAGGCCATTGCAATGAATGATTCCCAAGGTTCCTCTCAGTTCCAAAAAATCTAGGATCCTAGTGTTCCCCCTAGAAGTCTTAGAATCAGCACAAGCCAGTAAATCTCATAGTTCCTTCTATGCCACCCTCACAGGAAGGTGCTCCACCAGACAGACTCAAGAGTCCCTAAGGTGCAAGCCGAAGTCATTCAGTACCACAGAGTCTCAGATTCCCTTCTAACCGGGACTGAGGCAAAGAAATCTTCATTCACAGTCACCCATTAACTGGCTGTCAATACCTAGACCTAGAAGGGATCTTTTATTGTTCTTTAAGAAAGTCTCCATAGCAGAATTTTATAGTCTTGTTCTTATTATCTCTGAAATGCTAGAGAACAGAGACTGTTTTTTTATCTTAAAAAAAATTTTTTAATGTTTATTTATTTTTTGAGAGAGAGAGACAGAGAAGACAGAGTGGGAAGGGACAGGGAGAGAGGGAGACACAGAATCTGAAGCAGGCTCCAGGCTCTGAATTGTCAGCACAGAGCCCGACGTGGGCTTGAACTCACAGACCACGAGATGATGACCTGAGCCAAAGTCGGACACTCAACCAAGTGAGCCACCTAGGTTCTCCAGCCACCCAGGGACCCTCTACTTTTTTTTTTTTTTTTATCTTAATACCCCATTGCAACAAATCTGTGCTAAGCATCAATAAATGACACTGAGCAAATGATTCACAATCTCTATTACAAAATGTCTAACTTCTTTTCATCAAGTCAGAAGCATTAGTAGGTAGAGACACATTTATTCTACTGCCTCTCATTATCATCAAGGACTAGCACCCTGCACATTCCCCAAGATACTTTAAAAGGCATTCTTGCAAGACACTTTAACTGAATACCTCTATGTGCCCAGCTCCATGCTTGGCACTCGGTTTGTAAAGCTGATTAAATGGTCTTTGCCCTCCAGGAACATAGTCTGCTAGGGAGGAGGAAAAAAAGTAAAGTAAAAGGACAAATAACAGACTAAGACACCGAGAGAGACAAATAATTTGGGTCACAAGGACAAATAAGCTAAAATATTATCAACTTTATTTAACAAACTAATAAAATTAGTGCACATCCATATTAAATAAACATTTCAAGCTGTGAAGTCAAACTACCCATATAAACACCGTGTATCCAGAAGATGTGAATCATAATAACATTATAAAACATGTTTAGTCAGAAAACCTGCTTGAATAAAAGATTGGCAAAACCACATACCTTGGCTGAGGTCTTCCTGACACATAAAGAACAAAGATCAGATCAAAAACATAAACTGTGAATGACAATCTGTGCCAGGGAAAAGGCATTAGGGTTACCATAGTGATCAAACAATTTTTGTCACTACTTCTTAAGCTCATATTTTAAATCACTTTATGCTGCAAAAAACAGTATTTCATGTAGAGGTCTTAAATATTACCCCAGGCCATACTGTATATCTACTTCCCCAAAAGGAATGTATCTTTGAGAAATTCTAAGTTCTTTCCATACTAAGAATATCATTGTTTCTATCACTATTCATGGACGATGTGATGGTTAAAGAAGAGAGAAAATAAGGGGTGGGGGGGGGGGGGGGGGCATTCAACTAAAAAAGTATCTCAATCTTACCAAATCATTTAAGAGATAGGATTTTACTTTAAAATACCTCAAAAGTCCTTACCAGAATTCATCATCACGCATCACAAACAGAATCATCTAAAAGGCCAACACAGTGAACAAAATGTGTACACATTCTTATCTATAAATGTATATACATATATATGCATGTTTATATATAAAATATCTCTCCCTTCTATAAGTATATATATATACACAAACTCCAATGATGTACAAAGCAAGCATTCATATCTTCAAATGTCCAAAATATATTGAGACTACAGAATTCAACTCATTTAATATCAAAAACAACTTGATACACTGATTCTTACATATTAGGCCTTCCCTGCTCAAAAATTTCCAATGTAATTAGGATGTGAGTCACTTAATTCTTTTGATCATTCTTCACCCAAGTAATGCAACAATCACGCTCACTTCTAGGAAAAGTAATCCTTCTTAGGTTAGTAAAGACTGGTTTACATATTTTTCAATTACCTGGTACTTTTGTACATACTTAATGACACAGTGCTTACTCCAAATAACAAGTTTCTCTTAAAACAGTTAAATGTATATTTAAGTCACATATGAACTCAGAGGAAACCACAAAATAATGGTCCAATTAGGTTAAACATGCAAATAAGTAAATCACTTATATATGTTTTCGGCAACAATTAGTCCATTTAGTATAGTTTATAGAATATCCTGAAGAAATCTCTACTTGAAAGGGAAAAAAAATTAAAAATGAAAGCAAGGCTACCAGCTTCTAAAAGGGTATACTTTTTCTTTTAGATAGTACTCTCACCAGTAGATTACCTAGATTTCTTTATAATACTCATCCCATGCACGATAATGAGGAAACACATTAAGTAAAATATACAAATGCTAAAGAAAAAGCCCCAGATCGAGAGTAAAGAGATGATTTTATTAACTCATTTATGCCAGAAATACTTCCCAGCACGTTGCTCACATGCTGTCCCAGCTCTGTCATAAACCAGCTGTGTGACATTGGACAAGGAATCCATCTCAGTTTGATCACCTTTACCATGTCGTGGCAGTCTCAAACTTTGAAGTCCCTTCTGGCTCCAACACCACGAGAAGATCAAACTGCAGTGATAGATTACTGTAAACATCTCAGTACTACATAATCCCATAAGCAAGGACAAACTTTTCTAAATTAGCATACTGCCACAGAGTAGTAAGTAACTCTTGATCTGTAATGTCAGCTGCTATAGCACCCACTTATAAGAAGATAAATCACAGAACGTGCCATTGCTACGTCTGTCATTACCATACGTTTTGATACAGAGCTCCAAATGAACTGAAAGTACTGAGTAGCTAATTCTCAGCATTATCATTCCCATTTGACAAAAGAAGAAATTAAGTCTCAGAGCCATAGTAATAATCCAGCCTGGAGTCAGCAAGGCAGAGCCCGACCTGACAAGTCAAAGCTTCCTGGCTCTAAACCACTGCCTTTTAGGAGTAATGCAGGGAGATCGTCCTGAATCATCCTAAAGCGGTTATAAATTAAGGGCAGAAATCAATTTGAAAAGTTTACGGCAAATTTATGTCTCCCTTAAAAGTTGGGAGTGGCCATTGAATTTATTTTGAATGCTATTCAAAGCTATATCCCACTTCAAAATCCATCCCTTTGTTAAGAAACCCCAGAAGGATGTTTCATAATCAAGAAGGGCTTTAATCCCCCTTGTAACTACGTCAAAATGAGAAGGAAGCAAAATGGCACAATCTATAGTTCTATATATTTGCCTCTAAATTCAGGGATCACTGTTCATGTAATGTGTAATTCTGACTTGTTTTGAAATAACGTGTCTCCTTAAAGTAAAATGGTCAAAATTTCTATTTAAAAAATGTATTGATATTTTTAACATTACAACTGCAGGTTACTTGTATTTTTTTCACCTCCACCTCTCTAATTTATCTAATAGGGAAATATCCATATTTTGACTATGTGTACACAAAGATAGACAAATGTATGCATTTTATGGATGTCTTTTTATTAACAAAACTGATATATAATATATGATCATATATTTATATATACATACATATATGCAATTTCCTTTATTCACTAAACAAGGTCATGTACATTTTCTCAAGAATACAGCTACCTACCCATAATTTTTAAGAGAGCTGTATTATATTCTACAGTTTGAATATATCATATTTGATTCAGTAAGTTTTCACCGATTTTTTAATTGCTAAAAATACATGTTTAACAATTAACTCAGATTAACAACATATAGGTTATTAACAGTGGACACCATACAATTTATCCCTATATATTCGTATTTTCTAAGGATAGATTCCTAGAAGACTAAGATCAGCGAGACAAAGAGTAAGTGTATTTTAGGTGTTAAACACTGACATTCTTATGAACAACATGTAAAAAAGTCAATCACTGCATATCCTTATTGTCATTAGATATTATAAGTCCTTTTAAGTTTGCCAATCTGATGGGATAAAAATAACACCTTATTGTTTTCATTTGTATTATCCTGACCACTCATGAAGTTGAGCACATTTATGAATATTCACTGGCTACATCTGCATGTTGCTTATGGTTCATACCCTTTCCAAATTGTTTTGTTTTTCTTTTTATTAAGGTGCTAAAGCCCTTTACATAATAACTATATTAATTTTATACCATTTTTTTGCAAATATTGTTCTGGTTTGTTTATGGTGCTTTTGCAAATGGGAATGTTCTACTTTTTATGTAACCATATCCATCAATCTTTGCTTTTTGACCAAAGTTTGTTAGCAAGTTTACGAACAATATTTTCTTAGTATCCTATTTTTTTCCTAATATTTTTACTTAGATTGCTTTTCGGTTTTATTCATGTTGTTAATATTGATTTATTTTCATTTATGTATTTATTTAAGTAATCTCTATCTCCAACGTGGGGCTTGAACTCATGACTCTGGGAGATCAGGAGTTGCATGCGCTACCGACGGAGCCAACCAGATGCCCCTGGAATTTATTTTTATATATAAAATCAAATAAGGCTAAAATCTATGCCATATAATTTTTTTGAATATCCCATGTTTTTTCTTTTTAATTGAAATGTCATTTTATCATTTAAGTAAGTTTTACTATGTACTAGAACCTGTTTCAAGATTTTGCCTAATGATGCCCATTTCTGTGCCAATACTGCTGTATAATTTTTAAGTTTCAATTCGTGGTACAAGGACAAATTCTCCGGTAGTTTCATTTTTAGTTTCATTTCTACAGATGAAAAAGTTTTCTTATGGTTTTAAAAGTTAATGCAATAAAAATCTAAACATAAAATATTGTGTAGTGTTTCAATCTGCTCATCTAGATAAGGAAGACATCGACCTATCTTCTGAATTCCTCATGATCAGATTTTTAAAAGTATTCTATTCAAAAATAAATTTAAAAAATGTACAATATTTACACATCTAATAGGTTCTAATACAAAAACTTATAATTTCTACACTAAATCTATATCCATTTATTTAATTTACCAATACAAGCAACTAAATATTAAAAACATCTCTTTAACTTTCCAATTTTTAATTAGGAAAACAATTTCAAAAATCTCTACTAAAAGTTCCTGATTTTTATTCACTACAGTTTATATGAAACTGTCTCATTTTAAACAGACCCATCAGTCTGGCCTAATTTAAGGAAAAACATTGAGGCCATTGAAATTAACTGAAATGTCAACCCACTTTAGAACAAAGCTATTAGTAAAACAAGGGTGAAGTTACAAGCACTTGTGAAAAGCACAATAAATAAACAATGAGACCCATTCAAAGATACTGGGGAGACATTCAGGCTTTGCAGAGTTAGAACAGAGATAGCAGAACCAGTTCCCACATGGGCAAGAGTTTGTTTATTTTATTTTTGCTTATCTGAAATCAGAGTAAATGATCCCAGTGGTTTGGAATGGCTCGAAAATGTTTCTCAGCATCTAGGCAAGAAAAACTGCCTGGTTTTCAAGTAGCTTAACCGCTTTGTAGTAACTCTTTTTCTCATGTGGACCATAAAGTTCATGCTTGAAAACCGAACCATTTAAGACCACAAAAGTATTATTCTTTCTTTCTGTCATCCTCTGACATTTTTTAGCCATACTTTCAAGAGGTGATCAAAAGAAATAAAGAATACTTTCTACATAACTTTGGAAGTACAATAGTCTGCACCCACAAATTATAGTTTATGAAAATGCATTTACGGAATTAGTGTTTCACATCTCAGGAAAAGTGAAATGAACGTAAATAGCTCCTTTAATCATCACTGAAGTTTTCTAGAAAACCAACAAATACTTAGAATGTGAATTATGATCTGTTTCCATGATTTAATTTGGGACCAGCCTAATTGGTGAGAAAGCCTAGAACATACTCCTTTTAGAGTGTAAGTATGGAGGCAAAATTATAACAATCACTCTTTTTTTCACATAAAAGGTCAAAGGTGACTATGTTCTTTGGACAGAAATAAAATGAGATCAGTAATATCAAAACTTTTTACTCAAGTGCAACTTCAGAATGAAGTCATTTGTCATAATTTTCCCACTTCAAAAGCAGAAAACAGCAGGTTATCAAAGGTTTTGGTGAGGGTGCAGTTTGGAAAAATCAACGATGACGTATCTTCTACTAGCATCTAATAGTATAATAATACTTTTAAGAACATATACTTAATTATCACTAAAATATATCTAGCCTAACAACCAATTTTCTAAGTGTTTTTCATGGTTCACAAAAGTGATTATGTATTCAGTGAATCTTAAATGACAGAAATACTCCCATCTCTAGTAGTAAAGAACTTTATTACCAATTAAACCAGTTAATTTCAAAGCTTTACGCATGCTTTGAGAGCACAGGATTTACTGAAAAGTTACAATTAAGTAATAGATACGCTTTTTTTTCCCCCAAGCAGACATCCACAGGAGAAAAAAGTTTTATGTCTGCCTCCCAAAAATGAGACTGTGCTCGGCCTTCATACGGTGATGAGGCAGTCCATCGCAAGTACGAGAAATAAAGATACAAATTCTCTAGTGCAGGAAAATTAGCTCTTTGTCATATCCTTGGAACATCTATTGTTTGGTTAGCTAACTCTGGGAGAGGTTTCTACAACAGCTGGCTGTCATTAATCTAATTGCATATTGGGCCAGCTAATTAGAGAGGGCACTTTTCTATTTAAAAAATCCTGCCTCAGGTAAGGCTTGAATTAGTAACCAACTTTCACCCTGCACCCCTCCTCACTCCAGAGTCAGCTCTCTGTCTGGAACACCTACTTACTCCACAGTTGGACTGCAGCCTCCCTCCTCCACCTGACCACGAAGGTTCCCTCTCCGGAAAGCCACAAATTATAGGGCTAAATTTCAGCCAACAGAAGAAGGCATTTGGAGGTAAAGCCAAAATGAAGTTGAAAGAAAAATTTCCACTAAGAAATCAGCAGTAATGATTGATACACAGAGCTATATAAAGGGCAAACAAATATGGGCTATATACCATTATAATCCTTATTTCTCGGGGGAAATGAGAGAATACACCAAAATATTCATATGCTGACCCAAAAGGAAAAATATTCATCAAAAGCAAATCAAACAGTAAACAAGATATAATAACAACAACTTTCCTGAAAAAGAAATAAATCAATCCCACTTACAATAGTGTCAAAAACAACAAAATCTCAGTAAAAAAAATATCAACTAAGGAAGCGAAAGATCTCTACTCTGAAAATTACAACATACTGATGAAAAAAACTGAAGAAGACACAAATAAATGGAAAGGTATCCTGTGTTCCTAGATTGGGAAAATTAATGTTGCTAAAATGTCAATAACACCAAAAACCATCTGTAGATTCAATGCAATCCACACCAAGAGTCCAATGGCATTTTTAACAGAGGTAGTAAAACACTCCTACAATCCATATTGGAACCCCAAAAGACCCCAAATAGCCAAAGAAATCTCAAGATTTAGAACAAAGCAGGAGGTATCACACTTCCTGATTTCAAGCTGTACTACAAAGCTAGAGTCATCAAAACAGTATGGTACTGGCACAAAAACAAATAGACCAACGGAACAGAACCAAGAGCCCAGAAATAAACCCAAGCATGTACAGCCAACTAATATTTAAAAAGAGAGGCAAAAACACTCAATGGGGAAAAGATAGTCTTTTCAATAAATGGTGCCGGGATAATTGTATATTCCCATGCAAAAGAATGAAATAGACCCATATCTTATACCACTCACAAAAATTAACTCATAATAAAGACTTATATATAAGACCTCAAATCATGAAACTCCCAGAAGAAAACATAAAAATAAAGCTCTTTGACATGAATCTTATAATGATTTTTTGAACATAACACCTAAAATACAAGTAACAAAATAAAAAATAACTGAAACTATATCAAACTAAAAAGTTTCTGTGCAGCAAAATAAACCATCAGCAAAGTGAAAAGACAACCTATGAAATAGGAAAAAATATTTGCAAACCATATATATATATATATATATATATATATATATATATATGTATATATGATAACGGTGTTACTGTCCAAAATATATGAAGAACTCAATATAACTTATATAAACAAACAAAAAACCACAAATAACTCAATTTAAAAATGGGCAAAGGACCCAAATAGATACTTCTCTCAAGAAGATACACAAAAAGCCAACAGGTACAGGAAAAGATGCTCAGCATCACTAAAATCATCAGGAAAATGCAAACTAACAGCACAATAACATAGTATCTCACACTTGTTGGAATGGTTATAATCAAAAAGATAAGAATAACAAATGTGGATGTGGAGAAAAGAGAACCTTTGCTACACTGTTGGTGGGACTGTGAATTGGTGCAGCCACTATGTAAAACAGTATGGAGGATCCTCAAAAAATTAAAAATAGAACTACCATATTATCCAACAATTCTGCTTCTGGGAATACATCCAAAGGAAACAAAAACAGTAACATAAAAAGATACCTGCGCCCCCATGTTCACAGAAGCATTATTTACATTAGCCAAGACATGGAAACAACCTAAGTGTCCAATGATGGATGAACAGATAAAGCAGTTGTGGTATATATATTCAATGGAATATCATTCAGCCATTAAAATGAGGAATTCCTACCACTTGTGACAACATAGTGGGACCTTGAAGGCATTATGCTAAGTTAAATAAGACAAAAAAAAAACTCATAGAAAAAGAGATCCAACTTGTGGTTACTACAGGCGAAGAGTGGGAGAGGTGGAATTGGAGGAAGGTGGTCAAAGATACAATCTTCCAGTTATAAAATAATTAAGTACAAGGGATATAACATACAATATGCCAGCGATAGCTACACTGTTGCATGACAGATAGGAAAATTGTTAAAAGAGTAAATCCTACGAGTTTTCATCACAAGGATTATTTTTCTTTTTTTCTTTCTTGTCTTTTTACTGTATCTACACGAGAAGATGAATGTAAGTCAAATCTATGGTGGTAATCATTTCACAGTAGGTGTGAATCAAACCATCATGCTGTGTGCCTTAAACTTATATAATGATACATGCCAATTATTTCTCAATAAAACTGGAACTTTTTTTTAAAGTAAACAAGCTGAGTTACAAATGTAATTCTCTTTGTTCTAAGTTTTACTGTAATTCTGAAGTTGATATGTCAAGCATTATGGAATTACTGACTGAAGGACCAAATCCCTTATTTCATATAGATTTCTTGTTGTGTGAAGGCGTACTCTCATTTCGTTTCTTTTTTTGTTGTGTAATTGTCATGTTGGTCTCACATGTTAGTTTGACATGTGGGACTTATGGCACAGATATGCAAGACAAAAACAGGTGTGCACAAGGTCTCAGAGCTAGACCAGGAACATGAAGCAAGGACAGAGCTCTTTCCCATCCTGGTAGACCTCCACTCCACAAGCATTTGTTGAATATCTCAGTGACTACACTACCTCTTCTCCTCTTCTCTAAAGTACTGACCCTGGAGATGGCATTTCCATGTATTATGGCTCTACCAAATTACCAAAGAATGTTCCACAGCAAAACACACAAAACTTAGATTGTGGTGTACATTCAAAGAATCCGAAGTAGAGCGAAAAGAAATCACTGTCCTAATTTCATTTTAAATCGGGGAAAGCCAGATTTTGTTGGCATACTGTCTGTATTTATACAAATGACCCCACATTCTGTGGAAAACAAGAACGTCTGAGGGTAGAGAATGTCTGCCTTGTAAACTTTTACCCCAGTCAGTGTTGTGATTACGGCTTCACTTTTCCTGCTCCGTGGGAACGTGAACAGAGAGTATGTTGAAATGAGGATGAATAATTGCCATATTTCCAGTGTTTGGGGGCTTTTACCTCTGCGAAACAATTCTGAGAATGTAGTCTGGCAGCATCAACCTAGGAAACCAGCTAGGCCACCAAGGTTAGCTGACTTATCAGCTGAAAATGAACCTTTAAAAGTCCAGCTCTACTGCCCACAGATAGAGATGCTAACTCCCTAAAAACATTTTCTCCTGACAAATGGCTTGTCTAGATTATGTGACAAACAGTTACCATCTTGATTATCAAACGTAGTTAGAACTGTTCCAGTGATAAAACATGGTCAACTATGTGACATTTTTTTGGTTGGAATTTCCTCTATATGTTTAAATCTACAAGATGTACCTTGTGGCTGACACTTGGACACTCACTGCCTAGTAGGTGAAGCCTTTCTTTGGACCAAGTACTATACTCAATGGTTTTTCCCAGACCAGAGTAACCAATGAGGTTACAACTGAAGCATTGACTGCATTCTTAAAGGTATACTTCTTTTCTTTAAATATCTTAGTTATATGTATTCCAATTCTATGATAAGTTTGCTTTCATTAAATGACACAAACTGCTGATTCATAATACGAATTCTTACTATGAATCTATTGAATCTGTTATCCCAAAATAATTAATGATAAAGAAAGAACAATGGTAACTGAGTAATCAAGGGAGAATTTCCTAACTACATCTTACACATTTTTTAGCCTTTTCATCTACTGGGTGTGTCCCAAATAACTTAACAATACATCTTGTAATGACTCATGTCTACAGTTACGAGGACTCCTTTTTGTGCTCATAAAGATTCATACACTTGAAGCCTGGCCTGGAATGAGAAATTAAAAGTAATTTATCAACATTTTTATATATGTTTCATATTCAAAAATTCTTCATGCTATGTACATGGGATTGTAAAATATTATTTTCTTCCAAGATGACTTTACCTGAGCCAAAGTAATTCTAGATTTTGAAACTGGCAGGGGAAAACTGCCTAATGTGTTATGTTATTATAACTGTATCACAGGTACAGTGTACCTACCTACAGTTGTTATCCTGATACCTGGCATATGGAATGTTCACAAAATCTCCCTGAATATACTATTTCAGAATTATTTTTAACAAAAAAAAATTACTAGTAAAAATTTTATAGTCACAAAACACTTCATTATTCAATTCAAGCATACTTTCTGAAATGTGAAATTTTATTCACCAACACATATGAGACTGAAGTTATTTCCTACTAAAAGAAATCCAGGGTTTAATATAAAGAGCTGTCCCAGCCCTGTCCCCACCTTCCTCTACCATTCCCTTTCTGCACTTTGAGAGCAAGGCCTTTGTCATCTATGATTTATAAAAGCCAAGGAAACAGAAAGGGAAAAAGAGAGCACACGTCAGGTGTCATCTTGGTACTTCCTGTGGCTTCCAGTTGTAAGGGGCTTTACTCCTAGGGATGTTATAAAATGACAAAGCTTTCGACTTGACAAAAATACATAAATAATAGAATATAAGAAACATAATCCTTCTGAAATAGGGGCAGCCTGGCTCTGAAGTAGTTATGTTGTGATATAGGTTTCATATAAACACTTGAAACTCAAAAGGCAAAATGTTGGGAAGCAGAGGGAAAGATACTTCACAGTCCCATAATCTTCATCTTGTTCTAGGGCTCAGGGAAAACTTTCTTACATGTGGCAAACTGAAACACTAACTACAAAGAAAGAAATGTGGCCCTGCCTAAAAGTAAAATAAAGCCATATTACACACACACACACACACACACACACACACACACACACACACGCCATGTAGGGCCCTGGGAAAATTCCAACTGTATACATTTTAAAAAGAAATCCAGATGTACCTGCACAAGAACACACCATATTCTACTGATTAATTTGCTTTGTAGCCTACACAAGGATGGCTAGCAGTCAGAATTAACCAAAAGAGATATATTCTCTAAGGAGTGATACAATCGAGTGTTTCTATAGAATATTCTTACACTGATCTAATGAGAAAAAATAATTTAAAAAGTATGCTATATATTTCTCTATTTTATAAGCATGCATTTATCAACTTATCCTAAAGAGTCAATAGACCCAAACACTTTAATTCTGTATTCCACGTCCTATATGAAAAGATCAATACATAAAGATTTGCTAAGTACAGTGATGCAACTCAATGAATTATCAAATCACCTACCTAACAATTATTCAGTTTAACTGAAGTATGCCAGTTGCACTTTCTTCAACTGCAGCATTACCGACAATTTTATTTGTATAAGTAAGAAAAGCTTTCACTGACTAACTTCCTGTTTTTCTACATAGTAGTTTGTTTTCACGGCCAAGTCTTTTTAAATCTCTCACAATTATTACAATCTACAAAAATAAAAATAGCCTTAAATTAAAAAAAAATCTCAGTGGCTTAAATTAAAAAAAATTCTCAGTAGCCAATAAAGAGGACTATTAAGCTATATTTTAATACTGATCAACTTAGCTCATGGAATTAACGTAATCACACAAGCCCTCAAACTTTTTCAAAAAGGTGATACTTGTCCTGTAAGAATAATAACGAAAGTAACTACAGAACTCTATTTTGAAAGAAAAAAGGGATTTGCGTTTGATTTTGCAATTAACATGATTTACTTCAATCAAACAAAACTACTTGGGAATAATATATAAAGTCTATGACAACATTCAGCACAGTAAAAGCATACCTAAACGTTTTTGAATCATGGATCTTGTTCGAATTAAATAAAAGTTATAAATTTACTTGGCAAGATACAATTCATATCAATGTATTTGAGATGGAACAGCAAATTACTTGAAATTCATCATCCTAAAGATAGGAGTAGAAAATTTAATTAAAACTAAATGGAATAGTGAGAAATGCTAAAATCTTTTTTTAAGCAAAGATTAAAATCACCAAAAAAAAATTAAGTTTCATGAAAGGAGACTCATTTAAAAATCAAGAATTAGTCAATTCTCACTATGTTAAATAAATCATAGAAATGAAACAGATAATCCATCAATTCAGGATTTCATATTTGCCAATGAATCCAAGTATAGCTAAAATTCTAAGAGATCAGTGTATGCTGTTTTAAAATTATGAAAGTACAGTGCTATGTATTTAATTTTGCTGTATTATATTCCTGTCATGTTTTTCTTCTCTGTCTTAGGAGAAAGAAAATTAAAGTTTGTTGGGTGCCTAGGGTGTAGCAAGGCATTGTGCTTATGTATATGTGTGTGTGTGTGTGTGTGTGTGTGTGTGTGTGTGTATGTATTTATATTTACTTATATTTATATTATATTTACATTAGATTTATATATATATCACTACATGACATTAAAATATTAAAATAATAGCTGACACTTAATGAATGCCTAATCTACCAACCATTCTCAGTAGCTCACACAGCTACCATCTCATTTAATCTATAAGCAGGTAAAAAAGATAAGCAGAAGTGAATGAGAAAAGTATAAAATGATCACACAGAATTTTGATTTAAACTACACTCTTGAATTAAACACATGATAAAGGAGATAAACATATATATAGCATACTTACGTGTAATGCAAATACTGCAATTATGTAACATGGATCTTTATGATTCAATTTCATTTTCATGGTAAGTTTATACTTATAACTTAAACTTATGTGATATGAGACATACAAAAGAAATATAGAACTTATCAAATATCATCTAGTGAATAAACAGTTAATAAAAGAATTCACCCTAGAGAAGAGATTTTATCTAAAAAGGAAAAGCAAATGTCTGAAATAAAGTTATCTACAATTCTATTTTTACATTATTATAGAACTAAAATTTATGAATTATTTTGTTGTTATATTGGATGAACGACCATTCACTTAATTAATGTACAGAGAGTTCGTATGAAATGAAAAAAAAAAAAATACCTCTTTGGTAAAATTTTGTTTGGAAAAATTAAGCTGCATTTTCTGAAGAAATTTCAAGTAATCTTTAATTACAGCTTTTAAAAAGAAACTGTAGATTAATACTACAGGGACAAATAACAAAGAACAGAATGCATAAAAGGCAATCAAAACATATAACAAGTGAGCATAAGAGCTTTCTGCCCAGCACTGTACCAGGCAACAACATTACAAAGCATAAGAGACTGTTAAAAACTGAGAACAAACTGAGGGTTGATGGGGGGTGGGAGGGAGGGCAGGGTGGGAGGGAGGGCAGGGTGGGGGATGGGTATTGAGGAGGGCACCTTTTGGGATGAGCACTGGGTGTTGTATGGAAACCAATTTGACAGTAAATTTCATATATTAAAAAATAAAAATAAATAAATAAATAAATAAACAAACATTAAAATAAATAAATAAATAAATAAACAAACAAAAATAAATAAAAAATAAAAAGACAGTCACAGGAAAAAAGAACAAAAAACAAAAAATAATGTCCTTGACATATTAACATTTTGGATGCAAAAGACAAAAGAAATGCACAAAAAACGCTTTGGAAATGTAAACCAAAATATAAGGCAAGTTATTCCAATACATTTTCAAAAGTTTATTTCTCCTTTCCTTCTCTTCCTATCTAACTAAATCCTTCACCTTGGACCTTTCAAATTCTTGCATTTTCCTGAAGCTACATCATTTATTTACAAAAGATCAGATGAGTGGAAATTCATTTTTTCTATTATAAATATCTCTCTTTTAGCTTTTAATACCAAGAAATTCTGAGTTCTTAGAGGATCCAATATATAGAATTAATCTCTGGGACATACCCATGAGATTCTGACTTAAAGCAATAGGAGAATCATCTTCTTGTCCAAGATGCATTACATGTTAGAAGGGTCATTTTCAGAAGTTCCAAATTAATGTTCTTATTTGTACAGCTGACATCTGCCAACATGGCAGACATGGAGATTTTATACAAGACTGTCTTAATTTCAGTTTATGTTCTGTTTTGTGTTGCAAGACAGCATCCCAGCCCTAACCAACCTCTTTCAATACGTGTGGAGATCAGCACTCGTGTTGGTAGAACCCTACATCTGAAATGTTTTGAATCTAAGGTAATTCAGACTGTACAGCTGTCTACTCAGGAGTCCCATTAAACAGACCTTTAAAATTCCTAAAAGAAGGCATGATTTATGATAAGCAAATGGCTATGCTGGCTTTTTTAGCAATAGAATTTTAAGTGAAAATAAAATTAAATAAGACACACCTTGTTTGGATTTTTTAAAACTCTATTAAACTTAACTTTTAAATGGCTGTGAATATGAAGGTTGGAATAATTAAATGTCAACTGGAGCTGATTAATGAACACACGAAAAGTGGGAGAACTGATCCTATTCTAAGAAGCACTTCACTTGAGGGATAAACACTAGGAGAATAGAGTCATTACTGTCCAACAGGAAAAAATAGTCTGAGGCTGTCAAGTAATTGTGAGAGAAAAATAGAATGCATTTGCAATTTTTACATGCATTTAATGCCCAGCAATTTCATCATCTACCCTACATTTAAAACTGGGACACAATCCAGAAACTGAAGGGAATCAGATATTTGCGAAAATACGTTTGTTTGCATTACACTATCCAACAATTGTATCGACAACACTACCATGCATATTTCAACATATGTTGACTTTAAAGAATGAGTTTTGCAATTAGGCTTCTAATGTATCACGTTTTAATTAGGAAGATATTACCAGCCAAGTGACCAGAAGATCTCATTTTCAAAATGGTAACTCGTACGTTGCTTGTTGCTCTGCTGGGAAAACTACATGGAACGGCATTATAATACCCTTGTCGCCATTTATCATTTTAAATATTTTAATAAGAAATATCTAACTCAATAGACTGTAAGAGAATCAAAGTAATCCCTAGGACATGCTTTCTACATTTTTCACTTGAACCACAAACAAGAGATTAGAAGCAAAATACAAATATTCCTCCGATCTATTTCTTTAAGTTATCTGAATGGCCACCTCCCTTCATTATAAGGGTCATTGCTTACTCCTCTGTTATAAAAACTTCTCTGCAGCCGGACAATACACAGTTGGCCCTTGAACAACCCAGGTGTGAAATGCATGGGTCCACTTATACGTGGATTTTTTTTTCAATAAATACAGTACAGGACTATAAATATAGTTTATAGTCCTTATGACTTTCTTAGGGACATTTTTTTCTCTAGCTTACTTTATTATGAGAACACAGTATGTAATATATATGATACACAAAATATGTGGTAATAGACTATTTATGTTCTTAGTAAGGATTCCTTACTAAGGACTTAGGCTATTAGTAGTTGAGTTTTGGGGGAGTCAAAAGTTATTTGCCGATTTTTTTTCAATTATTTTAAGTTTATTTATTTATGTATTTATTTATTTATTTGAGAGAGAGAGACAGAGGGAAAGCCTGACTGGGGGAGGGGCAGAGAGGAGAGGGAGACACAGAATCTGAAGCAGGCTCCAGGCTCTGAGCTGTCAGCACAGAGCTCAACATGGGGCTTGAACTCACAGACTGTGAGATCATGACCTGAGCGGAAGTTAGATGCTCAACCAACTGAGCCACCCAGATACCCCTATTTGCCAATTTTGACCACGTGGTAGGTCAGCACTCCTAACCCCTGCACTGTTCATGGGTCAGCTGTATTTTATTTGTGTTTTTTTTTAAATAATTAGAAACAACTAGTTCTTCATTTGATTTCTCATTTAAACCTCGCAATCCTACTTAGTGAGAGAATTATTCACTTATATCATTAAGTGACTATTCTCCATATATAAATCCCCAAATTAGCCTTAAGACAGAAATACTGAGTCCTAAAAAGCCAATTTTTGTTTCCCATCCTGCTGAATTCTTGTTATCTATCACCTTTTTGTCTGTAGGCTTCTATGACCATCCTTTAGTGGAGACCCTCCTACTGGTGTAAGTTTCCCTCATTTTTTTCCTAATAATCTCAACATGTTTCATTTTCTGCCTTCTTAATTTCCTCAATGCCATTAGAGGAAAATGCCATTTGAAATGATCTCAGATCGTTAATATAATGGAATAATAGGGATTAACAACTGTATGTGCTAAATTTTGAGCCAAGTATTTATATTTTATTCAATAATAATCTTTGGAAAAACACTACAACCTTAGCTTTACAGGAAAGGAAACTGTCAATGTGGTTAAATAATTAACCTAAGATCACACAATTAGAATTTGAAGCAGAGTTCATGCTCTTCTCCTTATATGTACGTTGCTGCTTCTGATTATTCACTAACATTTAGATGTGGGAATCAGAGGCTCTCATTTAGGATGCAGAAATATGCCCATGAGAATAAAGCTAATAAAGTATCCAAAAAAGATCCTATTCACTGACTTTTTTGTATGGAAAGGGAATTATATGTGCTAGAATTAGATTCAGCTGCATGTGACAAACCCAAAATAACAATGACTTAAATAAGATAGAAGTTGAAGTCTCTCTCATAGCAAATAAATCAAACTGGGTAATCCAGACTTAGTAATGGCAATTCCACAAAGTCATCAAGGACCCAGACTCCTTTCAGCTCACTACTCGGTATTTTCTAGAGTATGATTCTCATCCCAAATGGCTGTCAGAGCTCCAGCCATTACAGCTGAGTTCCAGGAAGCAGGATGAGGAATGGGGGTGCAGGGGGGGGATGTGTTACCCCTCTTTTTAAGGGTGTATCTCAGAGCAACACTCAATACTCCAACTTCTTCCTACTAGAGAGAACTTAGTCTCATGCACTCACCTAACTAAAAAGGAGACTGGGCAGCAAGATGCTCAACTAAAAACCAGAGTTTCATTATTACTAGAATGGAAGGTAATAATGAATATTTGGAGGAAACTAGGGAGAAAAGAAATCTTTTCCATGGGTTAGAATACAGAACACTGGATTAGATGACAAATTCTATCAAGTGAGGGTGTCATGGAATTTAAATGGTCCCTCATAGTCTAAAATTCTTCTCACATCCAGAGGTTGTGAACAAATAACCAACTAGAGAACATAGAAGAAAATGGAAATGTTGATGCGGAATCGAATCTGAAAGGTGCTTCAATAATTGAAGCATCTAGACCCAAGCACTCATACAGATTTACAACTATCCTCAAACATGTTACTGTTACATTACTATTTAAAAACACTATCAGGAAATTTGTACATCTGAAACTTGAATGTGAGTGCACTTCCTTAGTCCCTGATGATGAAGCATTTGGGAAAATCACAAACATAACTTCAAGAGCACTAACCCCCCTCCCCCAAATCACTTTTTTAAGTGTATTTATTTATTTTGAGAGGCAGTGAGAGAATGGGTGAGGGGCAGGGAGAGAATGTGCTAGAGAAAGAGAAGGGGGGAGAGAGAGAGAGAGAGAGAGAGAGAGAGAGAGAGAGAGAGAATTCCAAGCAGGCTCTAAGCTCTCACAGAACCTGAATGGGACTAAAACTCACAAACCTAGAGATCATGACCTGACCCTAAATCTAGAGTCAGGTGCTCAAAAACTGAGCCACCCAGGTGCCCCCAAAAAGTTTTCTGGGAAGATAGAAAAAGGAGTCATTTCACATACAACAAATGTCTTTGAAATTCTCTGTAATTTTTTTTTCCTTAATGTTCCACTCCTCGTGGCATTTACCCTACCATCTACTGTCTCAGAAACCTTCCTGACTTCCCACAATCACTTTCTATAATCAGTCTGGCTGCACTCAGGGAAACAGAGCCAGCCAAACAGTCCTCAGTGAAATAAAACTAGATCATGTGCTGTCCCTTAAACATGGTCCCAGAGCTGTGTGTCCCAGCATTCCCAACACATACATGCACACAAGCATACACACACAACCCTTCAACTCCTTTAATTGTAAGGTGATGTACTCTCTACTAATTCAATCCACAATCAAGACAGTAAAATTTTTCCTTAAATTTCATGTATTTGTGAAAAGTTAGCAGATAAATGAATTCCCCTATATCACCACAATCTTAAAATGCTAGACCAAATCTTCCCTGCCTCTACAATTCTCTTTATATGGTTCCATTCTATGCTAAAATGTAAGCGTATTTTGTCATTCTTTACAATAGATTTCCAAGGATTGTGGCTCAAAATTAAACACAGAAATACCATCATATTGAAATATACATGATATAATGATATTACTCACCACATCAAATATTATTTGGATACTGGAAATATTATTTGTCCACTTTTTTCAAAATCAGAGAATCTTAATCAACTGATTTAGGTCCACCTGATAATATCCTTGACGACAATCCAGTATTCTCACACTCCTTTGAGAGGCATGATGTATAATAGTCAGACATTGGGCTTTGGAACCACAGTCTCTAGGTTAAGATCTCAATGTCAACATTTACAAACTGTGTGGCGTTGGGCAAGTGACTCAATTTCTTTATCTGTAAAATGGGGATAATAACAGTACCTACCTCTTACAGTTGTTCTGAAAATAAAATTACTCCATGAAAAATAGGTTGGAATAATATTCAATACATATAACTACTCAACAAGTGTTACCTATTACCATTTCTCACTTTCCAATATAAGCGTATTGTAGGTAAATAACACATCAAAGCCATTTTGGAATGTAAATCGCCCACTAAACGTAATAGCATACATGCATGCTTTAGAATATTGAATTTGTATTTGTAAGAAATGGATTCAGAAAAATTTAAACCATGGAATGGGATGAAAACATTTCAACTACTGAAGTAACCTACTACCATCTGTTTATAAAGGGCCTGGCTTCAGAAAACCGCAGTCCCAACTAATTTTTTTTAAGTTTATTTATTTATTTGGAGAGAGATTGAGAGAGAGAGAGAGTGCAGGAGAGGCAGAGACAGAGGACGAGAAAGAGAATGCCAAGCAGGCTCCACACTGTCTGCACAGAGCCTGATGTGGGGCTTGAACTCACAAACAGTGAGATCATGACCTGAGGCGAAACTAAGAGCCGGGCTCTTAACCAACTGAGCCACCCCAGCGCCCCTAAATTATTCCTCTTAAATAAGTTTACAACATACTTAAGAAAAGGAATTTCAACTATTAAATATTTTTTAGTGTAAAAATAATTTTCCCTGAAAGAAAATCCTTATATAATGAAATATTTTTGAAAGGAATCATAGAAGTGGTGAGCAAATAGGCTTCATTAATGATGTGCTTAGATTTAGGCAACCTTGGTAAAAGGTAGGCATCATACTTACCCAACCAATCTTAAAATAAATCATTAACCTCAGAGCTTTCTTAAAATTACTAGGCTTATAAAAATTTTATTTTTAGGGTTGTGTATATATACAGCAGTAATTCCTCTGTTTGTATATTCAGTACCCAACAGTAACACAAGTTTATGAAGTAGATGCCAAGAAGGGAAATATAATAGATGTCTTCCAGCAACAGAGTCATTAGAAGACAGTTTAAGATTTGATAGTGCTCTTAAAGTTAGGGTCTAAGACCTTATGCTTGAGTATAACTTAATAGTCAGCATGTTCTGTTTTCAGTAGGAATATAAAACCCACTATAAATTCCCAAAGAATTCTAATAGTCCAAAGTTCTGTCCACTAGACATTACCACTTGCATGCAACTTTGCATGGAAGGACCTCAAATCTAAGAAATGCACAATTACTTGTTTGGAGATTCTCACTTTTTCCAAAACCTTTATATGGCTAATTTTTTCTACACATGCTTCCACACCTCTCAATGTATCCTAGGTCCCTGTCTGCTGACAAGCAACTTTTCTTGACTGAACTTTACTTTTCTTGACTGAAAAGTAAAACACACACACACACACACACACACACACACACACACACACACAAATAACTGGTAGCAAATGAGAACATAATGAAAGAAGAAAAATTATTTTAAAAGCAGACACACATTGAGAGAACTTATGAACTACTAAGCTTTTGTAAGCAAAGAATTCTGTCTCAGAACAATATTGGATTGAAAAAAGTTGCCTGACTTAAAAAGGAAGACCAGAAGAGAAAGTTATCTTACCCTCCTTCAATAATGGGTTTTCCTTAAAAAGAATGAGGAACAAATTACATTATCATTTTTAAAAGCTAATGATATGTTATTTAAAAAGTGACTAAGGTGATAGTCTGCCCACTGATATTTAGCTATTTGGCATGTCTCCAAGGACAGGTTAATTAGTAGGGGCGCCCCATGTAAGAGTAACACACACTCATAAGCATCCATTTAGTATTCATTAATTTCAACAAATTTCTAGACCAGCTACAAGTTGTGTGAACTAGTCTTTTTTTTTTTTTCAAAACTACACAAAAACCATCAAACCTAAGAACACAATCAGGAAATAGTATTCTGTCTTACAGAAACTACTGAAAATTTACACATACAGTATTTGCAGTACATAAAACAACAAATCCAAAAGTAACCTATTCCAAATGTGATTTAAAAAGTTTACACTTGAGATTATACATTAGTATCAGGGAGGCATTCCCTTATATGCAATCATATAGATATTCCCAAAACAGCTACCCTGAAAGGTAATCAATTAAAACTTGTTCACTTACAAAGTATATTGATATTAAAACAGTAAAGGTGCTAAACGAAGATGTTTTGAAAACAGATCAGCACTGCCACAGAATATCTTCAATGTCGTATTTAGAAAAAGATTTTCACTGTGTTTCCTGCAGTGGAGAGGGCTCAGATTCTACGTGACTGGTCATGATCCTTGGAAAGAAATATACATTTAGTGGAAAAAAGGCAGTGTTTCAGGCTACAAGAACTTGACCAAAACATAACACATCACAGCTATTCCTTCATTCTAATCTTGGGGTCAACAAGCAATATTCTAATTTATAATTAGGCTGCCATTACTTCATAAATAGGCAGACATTGGACACAAAGACTGATCCAAAGGGGATAGGCATAGGATCTCATCAGAATCTTTTTTGAGGGAGCATATGGATTTTGATGTATGCTGGATTAGGCTTATTCTGAGTTCTCTAGTGAAAGACCATATAAGTCTGGATTTCCTGGTGGGTATCTTTCCTCCAACATAGAAAACGCCTGCATCCTTTTAAAGACAGTGAAGAGGAAAGCATCACAGAGGGGTAAGGAGGAGAATCCCAATGTGTGTGGAAGCCAAATCCATCCCTTGGACTTCCACTTACAAGACAAGCTATTTTAATGAGATTTATGTTATTTGCTATCAAAACGACTCTTATACAGTACACATGATTGGTCTTCTATGTCCACCAGTGATCCTTGCTATCCAAAACTGTGATTCCGTTTTCTCACCCATATGTTACAAATGATAATGCCTATAAACAAACCCAGGACAGCACAGTTACGGAGATAGACATGTCCACACACATTTCCTTTTTATGCATTTATCACTTGGAATTAAAAAAGCAGAAACACGAATCTGTTAGTACAACTGACTTAAAATAATTACATTAAAAAAAAAAAGTATAGTTCAGAAACCAGATGTATTTATTTGGGAAAAAAAAAAAAAAAAGCCAAACACACACAAGAGTATTTCATAGGTAAATGAGTGTTGGGTGTTACTTTGGCAGCATTATTACATCACTAAAGCAAGGAAAAACAATCCTTAGCCTACGGGCTTAAAAATATCAGCAGGGACCAAAAAGTCCATCAGTGGGCGTGAATGTCATTCTATCTTCAGTGTTGAATACAATTTATTTTTAATTTTCTTTCTCTAAATTTTCTTCCCAAAGAAGCTAGCTATAAAAGGACCAAGGAGCTGGGATCATTTGTTGTTGTCATCTGGCGTGAAAATGAGGGAACCCTTCCAAGGATACCAAGTACTAGTGAGCTAGCCCCCAAGATGGGAATAGCAAAACGAAAACAAAGGCAAGCAGCTTGCTTCCAAGGCTGCACAAAGCTTCACAAGTCAAAGCAAGAAAATGTAATTTCATGCAGGAAACAAGAGAAAACTGAAGAGTCAAATGGCAGAGTTCAAGAGCCAACAGAAAGGTGTTTTTAGCAGCAATACTCTGTGAAGAAAGGGGAAAACCAGGCCAACCAGAAAGGCAGCTGTTGCAACAGAGGATGTCTTAACTGCAAAGCCCATTTATAGTCATTTCCCCTGCAGAAGGTTGGCCCTTTCCCCCAACCCTGATTAAGAATAAGAAATCCTTGTTTCATTTGTCCTTTAATACTTCTGACTCAGAACCCTTGTCAAATGAGCTCTTTTGAACACATTTTGACTTTCAGGTTAAATGTTAAATAAATAATATAACAGTCACTCTCTTCACATAGCAACTTTTCCCAGGCCAACAAAAACATGCCTAATCTTGCCCATAAAAAATAGATACCGTAGTCTATTCCAAATGCATGAGATAAAGAACATATTTAGTTGATATCACAACTTTGAAGAAAGAGATACAAAAAGATACAAAAATATTTTGTTGTAGAACAATTTCAATGTTGCTGTTACATTATTTTTGGTACACTTGTCATACGTGTGTACATATAAGCACACAGTGTATTTGATTAACGAAAAACTATCAAAAATAAATAAAAATAGAACATGCATTTCTAAGACCCTAAAAACTCACAATTCTGCCACAATTTGGTCATCTGTGAAATAAAGGCACTGGGCTAAAATGTAGTCTTTCGCTCCCTTGAAGTATCCACATTTGATGGTTCTAATATTCCAGTGTCTCCAGGCCTACTGTGCTGGTCTCCTAATCTGTCTGCCACATTTCCTCCATGTCTAAAGCCATTCCTCCGATGAAGCCAAACCATAAAATGCTACTAATCTAATGAGTAGCTTTAAAAATACGCAAACGTGCTACTACAGGGCTTGGGAAAGCAATTACTTTAAAGACGAAAGTCTGACTTTCTTCAGTGCCTCTTATTCAAGGAATTTAAGGTATTTCAACAAACTAAGGTTAATTGTGTCCGTGTGATAAGTGTTACCTGTCTCCCTTTCCGTCAAAGGTAGGCTGATTAACCCATTTACCCAACATAATAAGGAATAAATGGAGTCAGAATATATGTCTGAATATCTCGTGTCCTTGATCCAGAGACCCAATTTGCCTGAACAAAAATCCCGCTTTAACCTGAAGAATCTCTCAAATGTTGAAAACATTAGGACAAGGGTCTATGCTTTCATTTATAGGCCACCTTTTCTCTTTAGGTATGCAATATTTCTAATAGTAAGACTGCTATTAATAACATTAAGTTATTAAGTGTAAGTCCAGAATTTCTTTTATCTTCAATTCTCATTTATATCGAGGGTATCATTTTCAATACATGATTTGCAAGATGAAAATCATGAGCTACTTTTGATGAAAAGATGAGCTACTTTTTTGTTCAAAGTAGCTGAAACACAATGGAAAGATACTCTAGTTCTATTAAACCAGGGCATTTTAAAGCCTGGCCTAACAACTTAAGAGTCACCTGGGAGACTTTTTTAAACAGTGACACCAGGCCCTCACCTAGAGAATCTCATTCAATTGGTCAGGGATAGGACTGAGCACTGACAGCTTTAAAAGTTTTCCAGGTGACTGGCATGTGCAGTCACACTTGGGAGGCACTATTTAAGTGCCACCTAGGGCTTGTCAAGCTTAATATACATATACATCAGCTAAGGATCTTATTCAAAATGCAGATTCTAATTCAAAAGTCCTGGGGTTTGGCCTGAGACGCTCCCAGGCAATGCAGATGCTCCTGGTCTATGGACCACACTTTTGAGCATCAGCTAGCTCTCCATTAATACATTGTTATAATTAGTATTAAAGGTAAGAAGGAGTAGAGAAGATATTACAATTTAAGGCAATGTAGTATATTTTACTTCTAGGTACAAAGATAATTAATTTTAAAAAGCAACTTGAACCCACAGGAAATGATTATATAACACGGGGCTCCCGTGAACTAAATGAGCTAATATGCATAAGACATGAAGGGCTGCTCCTAGCCCAGAATCAGGACTCAATAAGTATCACCTGTTTCATCACTATCTTATTAAAAACTGAGTAGCAAAGGATGACCACCCATTATCAAAAACACTGAACACAGATATATAACTTGTCTTCTGGATAAAAGTAGGGCCTCTACACAGTCTTTGTATTATGTCATTCTCTCCTATACCTAGAACATTTGGTATAGAAATGAAACGTTTGCTCTAGAGTTGAAATGTGCACTACCGAGAACGCAATTATCTGGGATCAGCTTTAAAATACTTCAGGAAAGAAAAAGCAAAAAGGTATAGATAAGCCAAATGTTGTGAAATTTGGTACCTCAATGCTTGAACTAGGGGATAGGTACATGGAGGTTTATTGCTCTCTTCTCTCAACTTTTATGTATGCTTGAAAATTCTTCAAAATAATTTTTAAATGTTCTGGCTTTGGATCTCAGCTTCACTACTGATTAGCTCTGTAAAGATCAAGAAATAAGTTCTCTGACGCACAGTCTCCTCTGCAGTGGAACGGGCTGCCATATTAACTACTTAACTACCTCACAAGGATGACTACAAGGATGAAAGGAAACAGCATCTTTTTAAAAAAGAAAAACAACAACAACTAGGGGCTACTGGGTGGCTCAGTCGGTTAAGTGCCCAACTTCGGCTCCGGTCATGATCTCGCTGTTCGTTGAGTTTGAACCCCATGTTGGGATTTGTGCTGACAGCTCAGAGCCTGGAGCCTGCTTTGGATTCTGTGTCTCCCTCTCTGCCCCTCCCCAGCTTGTGCTCTCTCTCTCTCTCTCTCTCTCTCTCTCTCTCTCTCTCTCTCAGAAATGCATAAACATTAAATTTAAAAAAAAAAATAGCTGACACCATTCAGGTCACATTTAAAGATAAATGTAATTTTAACCCAATGGATCAATTTAAGGAGACGCAAAAAGAATGGTAAAATGTTTCTAAAGCAGAAACAGGTGGGTCTATGAAGACCGAAGAGGGTCTGCCATCACCCTGCCATCCCAGTCCTTTCTATGACCTCTTTCTAGATTCCATCAGAAACAGCAACAAGTAGCATGTAATGAGCTCTCCAGAATGCCATGTCTGGAGATAAATGCATAAAAAGGTTTCCTGCATTACAATACAAGTCAACCAAGGATGACCTATAGACAGACACCATTTCTAACTGCTTCACTATTGCCCTGCCTACGTGTAACATGGCTTTTCCTCCCCTTCACTCCCTTCACTTACGAAATTCTCTGAACAGTGGCTGGGGATAACAGTATGGGAGGAAAGTAATGTCTTGAATACATGCCAAATCAAAAGCAAAATATCACTTCTGGTGCTATCTCTTCATAGGACAGAAGTTCAAATAAGAACAGATGGTACCTTTATTACCTGTGACATAATTATAATATGATTACAGAATCATTTAAAAATATCCATTATTGGAAACAATTCCATCGCTGCAGAAAGCAATCATTCACAAAAACTCATAAAGTTGGAAACTTTGCACAGAAGTGCACAATTTCGTAATACATAGTTTAGTCTAAGAGTGAAAGGGAAAAATCATTAAAAATAGTGTGCACTGAAGACAATTTATGCAAATTTCCATTTTTTAAGAATGTGTAGAAGCAAGGCAATATGGAGTCTCGCTTGTGTCCATTACAATTAAGTTGTCATCAAATATTGTGACTCCGAGGGACATGCCTCTCCTCCATCAGAAAAATCTCTGAAATTTGGAATACACTACAAATATGTCAGCCTCCTTCATTAGTTCTAGAAAGGGCAAAAATAGTGAAGTGAGTTCAGAAGTTGTATTTATACCATAGGGGAATTCCGAAAAGAGGCACTTCCTATGTTAATCTTCTACTTCATAATTTCACTCCTAGGATACAAATGAAAGCGATATTTAAAAAAAAACATATTTCTTACAGG
The DNA here is from genome assembly GCF_023721935.1 of Panthera uncia. Lineage (NCBI taxonomy): Eukaryota > Metazoa > Chordata > Mammalia > Carnivora > Felidae > Panthera > Panthera uncia. Next base: position 82,799,577 of record NC_064811.1, read on the forward strand.
TTTCTTTCATATTTGCTCACATTGTTCATATAAGGCACAAATGGAATGCTTAGTCATTGGTTATTTTACTTAGATACTCTTTTTTAAATACAGACATACCTGATATTTTTTTCCTTTAACAGTAACATTCAAAATATCTATGTGTACTATAATTCACCAGGCATAATCATATCTCAGTGTCAATTTCCTTAAAAGGTAAAGCTTATTTCAGGCAAGGTTTAGGCCAAGGATTAAGATAAACACACACAGCCGAAAAGTTGTAATGTATATTTTGTTTTTCCAAGGCCCTAAAATACCTTACATTTCAATATATATAAATTAACAAAACAAGAACTGTCAATGAAACACTCTAGTTGTACTCCTATTTAAGAACTGTAGTTATTTCAAAATTTTTCTTCTATGTGTTAATGTACACCTGTAAACAGCCACCAAATAAAGGTCATATTTGAAGTCCAAGGTTCACAAAAATACCACACGGGGATAAGGAGAGGAAAAGAAAATATGAACCCAAGCTGATTCCGGCAGGGAAGAAATTTTCCCACATATAGAGGTGTTGGTCATGAAGCAAGGGAAAGCCAGACGTCTCAGGATGAAATTAAAGCTCCCTGAATTTACAGACTCAGGGAATCAAGGCAAGGGGCCAAATCTTCTGAGCCTGTGACCTGTAACTACTTCAACTGAAGGACTTGTCAACATCAGTCCAACCAGGTTCTGTTGGATCAGAAATGTGCTTAGCAGTCATGTGAACAAAGAAATAAATGTATTTAATCACCTGCCTCAGAGAGGCATCAAAATTCAGAAACTGAATCATCACGCGCTCTTTTAAATAATCACAACATCAGTTCAAAAAGTGTTGACTAGGCTACTGCCAAACATTCGTCATAGAACAGCAGAGTTCTAAGTGGTAAATGAAAAATTCTGATCTCAAAACAATTTGCATTTGCATCTAAAATGTCACAATGAAACCACATAACTCCCCCCTCAAAATGTTTCATGTGACGTCTCCTTGAAGTGGCTTTCGCTTTAGCTATGTGTGGCTTCCTTTATTTGCTTTAGTGACAAAAATATGAAAATGAATATAAAGAAGCAAAGTCTCTAAAACAAAGTCCAGCAGAATATACAACAGCTAGCACTAGATTTTTTTTTTTTTGGGGGGGGGGGGGCATAGATTTAACCTAAAAGAAAAACTCAAGGTCCAATAAAAATATCTTCTTTATGTAACTCACAGCATTTCCTTTTATGTTTTAGATTAGTTTGTCCTGTAACACCATGATTAAGTCAGTAAGGCCAAGTAAGGCCTAGTTTACACTCTAGTCCCATTGTTTGTGTGCCCTGGCTATGTATTTCTAAAAAGGAAACAGAAGTACTTGCCCCACAGAAATGACACATTTTTCTCTAGCACTTGTGTGCTATACAAAAGCCAATGACAATCTACTCAAATGACTTCCAGGAGTGATAATATTTTAGATAAAAACAAATGCCTATTTTCTATCAATTCATAGATGCTACCTAATGAATTTGGTCTAATGTGTCCTTCAACTTAGTGTTATGGTAGGAAAAGCCCAGGATCTCGAGATGAGACTGTTGGAATCTAAATACAGTAAAACCTTTGATTGCGAGTAACTTGTTCTACAAATATTCCACATGACATTTCTAATAAATTTTAACTTGATAAATGAGCAACATCTTGCAATACAAGCAGTATGTGACGGCAAATGTCACACGATCACAGATCACAACTGAGCCAACAGTTCTTCTCTCCCCTGCCACCTCACTGAAGGATTGGGGGTGATGGTCTCCCATGCTCGGATGCTCTGTCTCAAGCCACGATGTTTGGCAGAAATCAGTGATCTTTCAGAATGTTGGAAGGTGCCCACAACTGACATTAGTGTATTTCTTGTCACTTCAAAGCACCTATGGACAGTCCTTTGCGTTTCCATACAGGAGTAGGCTCAGGAATGCTTTGCTTCATTCTAGGTCAGGCTGCCTGCAGATATAGACCCTTCCTCTGCTAATTGTCAGTTATGTTAAATACAGTATATGACAAGAGTTTATTAATAGCATACTGCAGTCAACATCCGTGAGAGTGTATACAATAGCCCCCATGCAGAAAAAGATTCCACTGAGCTAACAGACATCAGTGATTCCATTAGTGATAGTGAAAGTCGTCCTACACAGTAACCTCCTTTCTCTTGTCTCCCTCACACTAGCCAGGAAGGTTTTCAAAGGTAAGTGCAAGTTAATTTGTTTATTTTTCTTTATATTTTGTATTTTATTATTTTATATGATGTTACAGTACTGTAATCACTTTTATATGAATATTTTGGGATCATGGAACGAATGATCTGAGTTTCCATTATTTCTTATGGGGAAACTCGCTTTGATATACAAGTGCTTTGCATTACAAGCATGTTTCCAGAACTAATTATGCTTGCAAACCAAGGTTTTACTGTACCTGCTCCAACATTTATTTGCAGTGTGACCTTCAAAAGGCACTGCCTCTCCCCTAGCTTCAGAGTTATTGGAAGGATAAAATTATGTAATGCATATGCAAAGCATATGCATTAATATTATTAACATTTTTAGAACAGAAATCTCAAAAATAAGTAAAGGCACTATATTATTTATGTTAAGATCCTATGAAGAAGAAGCAAAGTAGCTGACAAGTTGAAGTATTCCCTTCAAATATAATTGTGTGAAATGCATTACAAAACATATACTAGCAATAAATACACCAACTTTTTAATCATTATCCCTGGAAAATTCATTCTTCTACTGCCTAAAATGATGAAAGACTAAAATAAATCTCAGGGAAGGCAGAAGCACTGGAAATTTTTTAAAAAAATTATCATTCCAAAGTACAGTCATAGAAAAATACACTAATTAAGTAAGGAAAAGATCAAGGACAACCAATTATACAAGCACTTCCTTTTTTTTGTACAGAAGCCACAAACTTCTTAACATATGTGGGATTTTTTCCCATGTTACATATGTAGAACCTAAAATAAAGATTTGTGTACTCACTCATCTAAATTGACCGGTTCCAAAAATTCATTTGGTTGCCAGCCTTAGGTAAAAGGCCTAGGAAAATCTACTTAGGACATAATTTGGGGCAAATAACTAAAAAGAAGAATCAAAAGAATCCAAATGTTTAATTAAAAGATCTAAAAAGGCTAGAACCAGAGGACAAGGTAAGCAAGATTAAATCAAACTTGAGGTATTCCTTTAAATGTAGTGCTTTGTAGAATTGTATAAAATAATTACTAAATCCAGAGTGGAGGAGACTTGACTTAATATATTTACATGAACACCTGGGTCAGGTGTTCGATAAGTCAAGAGTACTAGGAAAAATAATCCAACTTGAACTATATCAATTAAAAAAAAAAAGTATGATATTGGAAGGGGAAAAAAGGAAGTACTGATGTCATTATGCTTTTGTGATGAACAGGTATATCATTTCTGGTCAATTTGTTTGCTGGTGGGGGAGGAGAATATGACTAATTATATGCTAGGCATCATGCTAAGCACTGGGGAGATGAGTGGACAAGGCCTTGTCCTGGTTAATTTCACAAAGAGAAAATTTTGTTGCAAATGTTTGTGACATACTGTGTGTACAAAGTACAAGAAGTATCACAGACAGCTATGCCTGAGAAGATCAGAGAAGCTTTAGGCAGAAGAGGGACACAATAGAGAGCAAGAATGTTACAGAGGTAAAGCAAATACAAAGCCATGGAAAGTATCGAAATTTTTTAAGTAGTTCAGTTTAGTTTAATCAACTTTGTATAGACCAAACACAGAGAAGCATTGAGAATACACTTTGAATAAAAAGACGTTCTCTCTGCTTTCAAGAACTTATATTGTCATCAACTGAAAAGACTTAAATTCAGTACAATGTGACACATGCTACATTAAAAGTATTTTCAAAATTCATGCAATAGGGGTCAAATTCTACAATATATAAAGAGTTCCTACAAATCAGTAAGAAGAAGATCAACAACCACATATGGGATTAGCATAATCAGATGTTCATTTTTAAAGGATCCCTCTAGTGGGAAAACTAATTTATGAGAAGGGACAAGTTTGAAAGCAAAAAGACTAATGTTGGGAAGCTATTGTAGCACTACGTGAAACATTTAGAAAACTTGAACTGAATAACAGCTTTGTTTAATTGGATGGATGATGGTAACATCAGCCAGGCTAAGGAACACAGGAGAAATACCCCACTGGATTTTCACCATACCCATCTACAGCAACTGTTCTGTATAGGGTTTGAGAGAAAGCTCCAGAGGAAAAAACTAGGTTTCAAATATAGATGTGTTACTCATCAGCCTACAAGCAGCACACACCTGTCACCAATCCTATGCGTGTAAAGCTATGAAACTGCATGGAAGAACTTGTAAAAAGAAAAGGAACATCAACATTCAGGATTCAGTCCAGAGGAGCTGGCAAACAGGTCAAAGAGGAAGCCCACAAAAGCCAATGAAGACAATGTTTCAAGAAGAAAGAGGTGGCCCATTATGTCAAATACAACAGAAGCCAGCAACTGGACAGTCACTGGTGACCTCTGCCAGTCTCAGAGGAATGGCAGAGGCCCTCACACTACAGTGGATTTGACAATGGGTAGGATACTTCAATGCAGGTTACTTCCAGAAGCAAAAAACTTTGCTTTCAAAGGAGCTGTCCAACAATGAAAAAACAAAAACAGAACAAAAAACACACCATCCCCACAATGCTTAGCATGTACTGAGGTCTTTTGGGGGGCAGGCAGTAAGCTAGGCATTTCACATACAATTCCTCTCATAGTTTACAATAGTCTTGCAAAGTTGAAAAATTAATACTATCCGTTCCACTTTTCAGTAAGCAAAATGGGTTCAGTGTTGTTACATGACCTCCCCACAGACACAGCTGGTACATAGAGAAAGCAGGATTTAAAAGCAGATTTTATCAAAGTGGAAACCAATGTTATTTCTACACTCTGATGCTGCTTCTTCATCACTGTAAATATTCTACAGGGGTGGGGCGGCAGGGCTTATTAACCATTTAATAGGAAGGTGGTTTTCCTTTTTTTTTTTTTTTTTTTTTTTCGGAAGATAGTTGAACTAGTTGGCTTGACTTTGAAAGCCTCTTCCACATTCCACAAACCATGATTCTTTCTCATACACCTTGCTCACAGGTGAACTGTAACAGCTACAGAATTCCACATATAAATACTCAACACTCCTTTTGTAGCTCCTTTTATTCCATCTATATTTACAAACGAGCCCATGCTCTAACATTGTGCTTATATACAAGACACAGGAAAAAAACAATATTGCTTCCCTTTATTTTTGCCAAAAAATTAAAGTACAAACTATAAAAAACAGTGAATCACTCCTTTACTGTCCTCCACAGCATGTAGTATCTTCTGCTATTAAAGTAATTACCACTTATGTTGTGATTTGCTTCCCCCGCCCCCACCACCACTACGCACGCGCGCGCCCGTGCGCGCGCGCACGCGCGCACACACACACACACACACACACACACACACACACACTAGATAGCAACCTTCAGAGATTGCCTACTTTAAGCCCCAAGAACACAGCACAGACCCAGGCAAGCAGTGATGCATGCATGGACAGGATGGAAGGATGGATGTGTAGGAAAATGGTCTGATAAGTGAAGGAAACAATATATTTTCAACAGTCATTTTATACTCAATAATGGATTATTTAATCTATTTACCAACTAGGGTATTACAATTATATCACACTTGAAGGGAGCAGAGAGAAAACTGAGTGGTGCAAGAGGCATGGCATTCTTCTTCAAAAGGAGACATGAAAGTTTACTCTCAAAAGTCTCCTAAAGCACAGGACTTTTCTTGAATTCAATACTACCCAAAGGCCAAGGCCAAGCTCATCCTAAATAACAATTCATGGAATTTTGGCCATGGCCCGTGGGAGATGTTTGAAAAGAGCAGGCTGCATAAAGCACTTTGAAATCACCCCAGGATATTTCAAGATCTATCCAATCTGCAGATCTGGCTAATGAAGGTACACTCTCTAAGTGCAGAAGTCAGCCTTTCTGTCAAGATGCACATGACATTCACTCACATAATACACTAGCATGCATGAATCCAGATTGCAATAAACTGTCCTCAAAAATGTCCACTGGAATAGAGCAAACACTGCCATAGGCTATAAGAATGTACAATTTCCACTGTGATTAACGGTGTATCAGAAGATCAAAAAGCCCGTACATTATGCAAGATGCCCACCATGATAGCTACAGTTCCATCCCTTCTCCTGCATGAGGAAAAACATCAGAATACAAGCGAACGTAGTATTTTAGGGTTGAACAGGAATCCACCCTGGCTTATATATAGATATTTTAAAATAAGTCATTTGCAAACTTCTGTACGTTGTTGTCAGTAGCTGTTAATACCTCACAGCTGAGTGTAACACAGAAATGTGTTGTGGCACCATAGTTGGAAGGCACTGGCCTCTTTTAGGCCTCCGTGAAACTTAAACTAGGTATCAAATTACAATCGAACTCACTAGGTTAGCCAAATTCAATGGCCTTAGGAGCTGTATATTATCAACAACCTTCAAAGACTAGGTGCCCAGAAGAGTGAGCAAGCAGAGAAGGCAAGTTTGGCTCTGGGCAAGCAGGGTGCTGAGCTGCCTTCATGGTGCGACTTGAAAAGTAAACAAGGGACTTGGCCTGTCCTCAATTACCACACTAATATCACCATGCTATCATGCTGTCTTTATTACTGGTCTGTATTACATATAAAAGCAAGTAAAAGGAAGGCAACACCTCCAGAAAGTCACTGCTAAAATGCATCTGCTATTCAGATTTTCTGGAAAGCTCTGCATATAGAGCAGGTTAGGTATTTGAACCTTCAAGCTGCAGGACCGGGAGATGACAGTGGAAGGGAATTTCAATAGGAAGCCATGAGGAGTAAAAGCATCATGGCAGTAGCAGTAACCCCCCCCCCACCCCCCACCCCCAGCCAAGGGACATCAAGGGATACAAGACTGGATCAGTGAAGGACCTGAAAGTTTAAGGGTCAGCATGACAACACAGAAGAGAAAAGCAGGAGTACTTAGGCAACCAAGCTCAAGGTGCTGGAAGTTCGATGGAAAGAGGTAAGCCAACATGTACCTTTACTCACTTCTCCATTTTCCAAAGAACTTGACAATCACCATGGTTTAAAGGAAGGCTACTGGGCTGGAGAAGGACCCAGAAACAATGTCATGTGGGGAATAGCCAGAAGACTTAACAACATGAAAGTTGCTTTTAATATCAAATAAGCTCTCTTGTGAAAGACAGATAAGGCTCATCTTAGGGAACTCTACAGGGCAATGCTAGGAACAATGATTGTGTACTCCAGAGCAGTAACTGATGTCAAACCTAAGGAAACACTCTGACAAGTAGAAATGGCCAGGTGAGAGCAGGTCTTAGTCAGTAGGGGGCTCCTTCATGCTTTCATGAAACAGTGCGATTAGCATCCATCACAAAGGCTGGACAGAACATTCCAAATTGGGGATGGACTGAGCTAGATCACTGCCACACCTTCCAATTCCAAGAGTTTGTTTGTTTTGCTTTGGCTCAGACACTTTGGCAAGTGTAAGAGGTAAAAGCTTTCCCACTCATCTCTCAGTCCCTCTCACCAGTACAGAATCAGAGGACTGGCTCCAGGCCAGATGAGGAGTTAGATTCCCAAGGTTTCTTCCAGCTTCAAAATTTTGTAATTCTAGATTTAGATCACATTTACAACCTGAATAAATGAGAATCATCAATTCTCTCCATTCCGAAGATCACCCATAACCCATGCCAGTGTTAAATGTCCATGACTGGATTAAAAAAAAAAAAAAAAAAAAAAGTCACCAAAATCCCTGATGCTTCCAGGTAGTGTTTTTTCTTATTCAATTGATAGTGGTGACAGATTAATGTAGGAGTGTGACCCACTGTAGAAAGAGACTTATTAATACCTGAAATCTATAAATTACCAAACTTTTCTTATTCAAACTCAATAATCTTAGTTCCTTTCACAATTTTAAGTCCTTTAACCACTTGGGGAAAGGGGAGGAACCTCTTTTTTTTAAGAACCTCCAAATTTTCTGCATGCATTTCTGAAAGTGCATGTGGAAATGAGACAGAGTAGTCAAGTAGAATTCTGGCCAGAGGTGTAGTCAACAGAGAGATTCCTCCTGACGGCCGACTGCAAATTGGCAGTGACAGTGATGTGATTTTAGGTGAGAAATTATAGTTTCCCTGGTCTTCAACTCCTTGAAAGAAAAGTGTTTTTGCACTAGGGAGACAGACTAAATCCTAGCCCATAAACGGGGGCTTGGAAAGCCTGCTTCAGTGGGGAGCCATCTGACCAAGTGCGGACTAGGTCAGATCAGTGGTGCTCTCTAAGGACTGGGCTGAGAGCAGGTGCCTCACAACATACCCTCTCCCAGCTGATGTGGATCCCAGGGCTGAGTTTTCAGAAAAACATCCACCAGGTAGACGTGCCATCGGCAGAGCTGACTCACCAGCAGCCTGTACTCACGGAATGGGCCTGAAGATTTTTTATTAGTATTACACAGACATGTCTTATCTGGGCCTGCAGTATGTTTTACATCTCTGCTCTGATTCCTAAACATATTGACTTTTATTCATTTGCATTTGTGTATTTATCTAAGTAAGCAATGTAATTGTGAAGTCTAATCTGGGCCTCCCAGAGGCTTGTCATAGTGGCTCTCTCTCAACTTGGTATCATCACCAGTCTTCCTGAAGGAAGAAAACATCACCTACCTCTGAGAAAATAGACCTATATGTCCTTTGACTGACAATGAGCCACCGACAACCAAGCACTCCCTGGGTAAGCCACTCCTGCCCGTTATGCTTCTGTAGTCTGTCTATTGGGCAAAAAACATAGAATCTCAATTAACGAGAGAGCATTTCAGAAATACATGTGAAAAAAACCCTTCTACAGCATTGGCACTTATGAAACAAGAAACTCACCAGATGTTTGTGAGCTGTCCATGACTTAGGATCCACAAAATTTCATAATAGAAAAGAACTCTATAATTTGGAAATTCAAATCCCTCTTATCCTTTATCTGTTATTTTGTTCATTTACCAACCAACGTATCAAGGGTATATTCTACAGTAGGCATTGTACTGGGGTTAAATATACCAAGATAAGTGGAGGCAGGCCCCTCTCTCCTGGAGAGGAGGCAGAAAGGTAAATAAGTCTTCACAGAGCATGCTCTAATCAAAGTGTCCTCCGAGAAAATGAAGAGGCTGAGTCCCCTTACTCCAGTTGAAGGTTTCAGGAGATGCGGTCCCAGAGGAGGTGTCCTCTGAATCAAAGCTCAAAGGATGAGAATTGAAAGATGAGAACTGTTACCGTGACAATAATCAAGCCCACACACAGAAGGTATGCATGTACTTTATTAGCATTAAGTAGGCACAGCAGACCAACAATGCCAGGTTTAATTTAAAAAAATTTAATTCCTTTGTAAAAAGCAAAATAATAATAACACAAACTTGGAAGTCCTGACTCAGGTTCTGTCATTGTAAGAGAATATATTGTGCTTTTAATTTAATTTGATAAAACGGCATGGCTTACAGGATGTTTAAAAACAAATGTCAACGATGGCTTGAAGCCCACTTAGAAGAATATAAGGAGTCAGCAGAGCTGGTGCCACATTTTTTTTAACTTCTCATAGCCCATATATCTTCCCATTGGATAGAATCCAATGACATTTGGGGGCCAGCGGAGGGCAGGAGGAGGGCAGGAGGTTATGTTGAAGAAGGCTGCGTTTCTGAATTACAAAAGCATTACAGAAAATGATAAATTGAGATGTAAACAAAGGAAGAGGGGTTTTTCTGGTCTCGGTTTGTTTTGTTTTGTTTCATGGAATTTTCCCGATCATTCTCTCTTCAAGTCCAAATCTAAACAATAATTAAAAAATATAAATCACCCAATATGTCAAACACTGAGTGATTAACATATCTTTTCTCACCTGTCAAAAACTGATCAGTCTAAGGGGAAATACAACAAAAACCGAAAAAAAGCTTTCAAGTTCAAGCTAATATGCTGAGTTGAAAAGGAGTTAGCCTTTTAAACTCAGCTGGCGTGAAGCCAGTCCAAATGACCAAACAACAAAACTTCCCTGAATCTAATTATATCACCTTATTAATGCCTCTCTCTCATATTCTATTGTCTGATGTGGCTGGAGAGGAAGTATTCCAAAACCATACAGTTATCATATAGAACCATTTATAAAAAAGACAGAACTTAATACAATTGTACTCAAAATAAATACATAATTTGTCTCCATTCATTGCTTCAGGAGGTGTAGTGAGAATTGTGCAATGTTCAAAGTCATCAGACAAGAACTGATTCAGGGCATAAGAAGCAAGGCATTGAGCTAGGCAACACTGATTCGATGACCATGGTTTTCAAACTAAAACTCTGAATATACATATTAACAAAAAAAATTTGTGTACCTTCCACGAATATGCAGCAATCTGGGAGACATAGTTCAGACACCGACCTACCAGAATCTCCAAAACATTCTACTACTACACAGAGACAACTGAACATTTTAAATCAGAAGTAACAGCTCCTCCCCCCAAAAAATAAAAAAAATAAAGTGGGTCCATACAGTTACCGTATGGACAGTATAAGAAGAGACTCTACATCTCAGAAACTTAGAGCTAATGGGATCTTTTAAAATTTAGCTCTGTATGAATAAAACTCTCTTTCTGAACATCAACCATCGTTCTTCTGGCTTCCTAACTATAGGAAGTACCTGACACTGACAAACCCTGTAAGGTGGTCTGTCATCATCTGGAGGCAGCTGGGAACATAAATCTCTGGTCTCTACTTATGTGTTTTGCTTTCTGCAGACATCTGCAGAATTTCCAGTTGCAAGAGAGAAGTTCATAGAAAGTCAGACAGACCATCCTTTTACAATAGAGTAGGAATATACTTGGTATAAGGCAAAGACATGGATTAAGGAAATAAAAAGAAGAACACAACATTCTATTTCTGTGATGTCTCACAAAGCATAGATCGAATTCTAAAACTGTAATATTTTAATGATTAATTACTGCTTTCTCAGTCAGGGTTTGTTTTTGTTTTTAATATCAGGGTTTCAGTTACTGCATGTACATTTGTGAAAAGGATTTGAGATCCCAGCCATAGGCCCAGGTCCTCAGTTTGCCAGTCCATCTGATTTAAGCCATTATTCAGAACACCTAACCATAGAGGAATATGAAGTGTTTTATTTGACTTCTTATATGAAATATAATTGATGGCTTATCATGATACAGCCTGTATGAATACAGAAGATGAAAATACGGTAAAATGAGTTAATAATGCTGAAAATGTCAAGATTACTAAAGACTTAGTTTACAAACTGAAACCGTGTGTCAGTGCCGACATTCCCACCTGATGACTATTTTTTAAAAAGGAGTGAAACACCTACGAAGCACTGGTTGTTGGTTTTGCTTGAGCTTTCTCTAGAAATTCGTAAAATCCTCAAACCAGACCAACTGTATCGACCATTATCTGTAGTTCAGACAAAGAGGCTTATGATAACAACCTTCAAAATAAATGTCAATAAATGTTTTAGTAGGAGAATATGCTATTTCTATTTCTGTGTATATATTTACCTGAATAGAGAATAACGTTTAACAATTTTCCTTTAGTAAACCTCATGCCAAGATCAAACCAGATTATAATATCTATCGTCAGAATGTTTATTTCTGCTAAATACAGAGATATAAAAGCTCCCTCTCCTATTGAAACTATTTTATACAGCTAGTAATTCAGTAAAGCAAAGTTTGAAATACTATGTGACATCTTAAATATACCAAAAGAAGTGACACTGTCAAACAGGTTTTCAAGACAAAAGAACATCTTTGCTAAAGGAAAGAATTTGCTTACACTTACCTGCATTCTAGTCCCACCTGTGACCGACCATGCTATCTATTCTGTCTCCATTTCTTCAACTATAAAATAAATGCCACCATAAGCTACTGTTGTAGACCCAAGGCATTCACAGACTTCAATATTAATTGTTCTGACTATTCTTGAGTGACCCTGAAAATACATTAACACATTGTCATTTGTAATTCTGTGTCAGCAGTGACTGAATTGCCATTCCCAGGCAAGTGGACCCAGTGTGACCTCAAATTCCATTTGAGGATCCTCTGGTTCCCAGAAGTGAGGGGTGAGTACAATTTTACAAATGAGGAAAAAACCTGTGACTTACAATACATTACAGTGGAATTGTAGAAAGTTGGAATTCAAAATCTCACTGTCTCTCTCTTGAATATCAAGAGAATGCTACACCACAAAGTTGCTAAAAAAAATGACAAAATGATTTTTTAGTATTTACCAAAGTTCCAGATCGTGAATCATCATCATTCCCTATAGTTCAGGAGTGTCCAATATTTTCACAAAATTTTCAAAACAGTAAATTAACTGGTTTTGCTAAAAGGAGAGTATGTCTAGAAAAATGCTGTTTTCCAATGAGGTCACTCTAAATGGACTCTTTATTTGGTTTCGTAATTAGTTCCAACTTTACACATGGCTGACACAGAAAAGATAAGGAAAAGCATGAGAGACCAATTATAAAAATTATAAACGTACATCAAAGTCATATTTCATATTTTTAAAATTATAAATAAAACAGGTCATATTTATGGAAATGAACAGATTTAAAAAATGAAGTAGACATAAAAAGGCATGTTTTTAAACTAACATAAACAAATGTAAAACTAACTAGATTCTAAGCTGTTACTTTTTTCACATTTTAACTGGATGTCTTAAAATAGATTGCTCATTTAAAGTACAGGTTCTTTCCCCCAGTTTCCAAAAAAATATTCTTTTCTAAATGTTAATTTCCTATTCGATGGCATTTTAGAATCATTGGAAGTTCCCCGAATCACAGTCTCAATTGTTGCCTAAGGCTTTTGTGTTAGTTTACAAAATGTTTTGAAAATAATGTTTTGTTACATTTACTTTATAGTAGAAATCCTGAAAGAAAACACTAACGAACAGATCTAATTTGTAATTAATAGCATTAATTTACATGCTACTCACTACATCCCGAAAAGAATCTGTTCTGTTAAGTATATTAACCATGCCCAAACCGTGTTGTTTATATTATTAATTAGATTAGCAGACCCTTTCTTCACATCCATTGCTGATGGAGACTTCAGCCACCAAACACTAATGCTTAATCATAGTTTCAGTTAACGACACTGAATTAATGAGGTCTTACTGCACTCAAATGGAAAACCAGATAGATAGAATATACTATACTATAGAATAGATGGTCAATCTAAGTAAAATAAATTCACAATGAGCTCCTCTTGACACACCACAAAGAAATGGCATTATTTAATACTTTGCTTCAAAATCCAAACATGATCATGATTACTGATGCAGCATAGCTTGATGTTCTTTTTAAGCAATATTACCATCTCATTCAGCTAGAAACACTGGCGGCTTGAATCTTTGTTTACTTAATATTTTGCTTAGCTACCAGCTTCTTGCTTATATGATCTTAGATATCCTTCCAGAATTTCCCTGTGTGTATTTTGTCTTCACAAACAGTATATAAGCTGACAATACAAAGAAAAACAGCTTGTTTTGTTTTGTTTTGCATTCCCCACAGCCAAAAGCAACCTGACAGACACAAAGCACAAATTCCCTACCTACAGTTTTTGAGAAAACCCCCAAAACTCTTCCCAGGCATTTACTCCCCATCAACCTGCCATGCTATCTGGAATTTCTACTATTAAAATCAGTTCGGGTTAAGGTAAGAAATACCTCATTAGAAAATACTTGGAGATGGGAACAAAGGGAAGGGAAAAAGAAGTAACAAAGCAAGGTACTCATTAAATACAATTTCATTTCCTCCAAGTGTATGACTTCCAAATAGCTAAGTTCCAAAGCCAGGAGGGAGTGTTAGGGCTAGACACGGAGTTAAAGGCAGGGACGGGCAAGGAGAAATAAAAAGAAGCCAGAGTTTGGAACCAGGCCTGTGGAGCACCACTGCAGAGAAAAACCAGACTATGTGGTGTGTTGGGGGAAAGAAGGGAGAGTAGTTATTCTTCTATTTACTGCCCTCCATCTTTTGCCATACAGTTACACATATATTTTGTTTTCTTAAAAAAATGTAAAACAGTAAACGGGTCAAATTACTCCGATTTCCAACAAATGGCATTCCCAAGATCTTTTCTATGAGGTTTTTTTTTTTTTTTTTTTGGATAAAAACTATGTTTTCCATTGTTTTTATCCAGGAACAGTCAAATTGAAACAGCACCAGTTTTGCTAAATGAGAGGTAAATTTTTTTGAGGTAATCTAAATAAATGCTTCTCATCTCCAGTGCTGCCATTCTCTTTCATTTTTAAGATCTGGAAAACTGATCAGGGCTCTGAACACACTCTAGAAGATGCTACAAACCTGAAACATCGCATAGTTAGTTGAGACTTAAACTCAACCTACCTTTCTAAAGCTGCATTCTGGAAGTACAAATCAAGAAAGCCGTCACATCATGGTATTACTACAAACAAAACCACAAGCACAGCTTTATTTGTAAACAGCAAGTTGTTATACAACAAAAGCCAGATCACACTAATGCAGATAACTATAAACAAACACCATGGCATGCCATGGTAATAATGATCCAAATACTTCTTATTTCTATATGCAACCAAATATTACTATCTGTATTGTAAAAGAAGAGGAAGTTTGAGGAGCACAAAAATTTCCTCGAGGATAACCCCTTTCCTACATTAAAGAATCCTGTCAGACTACTGAGATGAAGTTCTAGCAAAATTTAAAGTCATGGTTCCATGAACTATGTCTTACCTAATTTTGTAAACCTGAAAAATCATTTGGTCATCTATTTTCCATTCATCATTCATGTACTTTCTACTCACTAAGCATGTGTATACGTAGGCAAATGCTATCTGTTAGAGAACTGGTAATCAAAACAGATTACCATTTCAAAATAATCAGTTATAAAAATCATGTATGTGACCAAATGTTGATCCAACATTCAATAATGCCTTTTAAAAAGCCAACAATATAAAGTCTATAAGAAAGCATAAGAAAAATAACATGCCCACCTTAAAATCAGGATTCATCAATAAAAGTTTTTTTCTATAAACAAAATTTCACATTTAAAATTTCACATCAAGATCCCTATAAAAACAAATACAAAATTACCTTTCCCTATTTTGAGACTTTCCTATTTTCCTATATTAACCACGTGTGCATTTTAGCTCTACAAAAATATGTAAACCATTTTTTTTGGAATTAAGGAGAATCTGTGTACTTACAATGAAGACTCATCTATAAAAACATTATAATATAGCATTGGAAAAAAGCAAGACCAAATAGGCATAGAATGGCTGAATAGACTCTTTCACATTAATTGGTAAAGACATCAAGCCAGAATGTATAGACAATTCTACATTCTTCTCTCCATGACAATTTTACATTTACACAGAGAACCCACACTTTGTGATTTAAAACAGGGAACCTGAAGTTATGTATGCACATATGACTGACTTTTAATTGTTGACACATTTACTGCTAGCACTTTAATTGTAAGCTTTACACTGTTTTGAAAACAGGCAATCTTAACATACACTGGAGTTACACCTAAACATCACACATTAGGGAGATATTTGTTATTCTCCAATATTTCAGCAAAAGGTCTTAATTTTTGAAAATGTCAACAATAACCCTTAATACAAAGCATAGTTCTTTGGAATCGATTTGAATTCACTGTTTACATGAGGAGCCATTACTGCAGAGAGAACAGTTGTTCATCTGTAGTCCTACTTCGAGTCATTTTTTGCAAAGGTATTTCCTCCTTACTTTGATGAGTCTATGAATACTGCATTCAAGTAGGAATGATTCTAATATAATCAAAACAAGAAATTTTATTCTCTTTTTTTAAAAAAAGAGAAAAAAATCCCCCTCCCCCATCACCACGCACACACACATACACACAACTTTAACAACTGAGCAAATGTGAATGGAGCAATGAACAGTTCTGTCGCCCCAGAAGGACTTCTGTATCATGGTCTTAAGGCTGCGGAGTTACTTCACCTAAGTGCTCATGGGACCAATGACTTTATTGCCTTGCACTCAACTTGCATGGCCACATTAGATACTATCTCAGTTCTATACACCACACACACACACACACACACACACACACACACACCCCGCGCGCGCGCGCGCGCGCGCGCGCACACACACACACACACTCCACACCAGCCAGTGCTATTTGCAATTTCTAAGGCCCGTTCCGTGCCTAGCCCCTACCCCATCCCTGCTTTGCTCCGGGTCCTAACCCTAGGAACGAGGGATACTACTTAATCCTGGAGGATCTGCTCTGTTGTCCCATCCTTCCAGGATTTGTAGGATGGTTCCTCCCCAACTCCACCACGGAACACAACGAGGACGGCGGATTTTCCCGGGCAAGAAAGACCACTGCCTGTCCCCTTCCTCACCCCACGCATCCCCGCTTCTCTACGCCAGGAACCTCAGGGCAAGGAGTATACGATCCCGGGGCAGGGGAGAAGAGGCAATAACAGGAATCAAATGGCCCGTTAACAAGGGGGTGCCAGGGGCACGGAAGAAGCGAGCCGGGTGAGGTTACCACCAGGGAGGTGTGCTCCAGCGGGGAACCATTCAAGAGCACTGACAGGTCGGCGGGGGAAGGAAGGCTCCGGTGGCGAGGGAGGTTGGAGAACTGCTTTTCGTGTCTTTCTCAGGGCCTGCGGGGGAATCCCGGGGCGGCGCGGCGGGACTCTCGGGTCGTTCCCCGCCTCCCGCGGCCCCCGCGCGTCCCCTCGGCCACCCCCTCCGCCTGCGGCCGCCCCCGCCCCGCGCGGAAGGAAGCGCCGGGCTCCCCCCACGCTCTCCCGCTCTCTCGCGAGTCCTGTGCAGGCCCTTTCAGGGGGAGGGGGAGGGGGCGCGGAGGGAATTGCTGCAATGGAGCTCCGAGAGAACCCAGCCCGAGGGAGGCAGTCGGTGGAAAGCCACGGCCACATAAAAATGCCATATTAATTTTTTAAAAGCCATAAATCACCCCTCCCTCTGCAAAAGAAAATCATAAACCCGATCCCATGCAAGCCTGCGAGCAGCCACCCACTTCCTATTTCTGTCACAGCAGCTACACCCTGCCAGCAACCACCCCCCGGGCGCCCCCTCCCGCCACCGCCACCCCCGCCGCCGCCGCCTCCCCGCGGCTCAGCCATTTGCCAACTGACGCCCCCGTAAATAAAAATGCCCCAAGTGGGGCTGGGTGGGAGGCTTGGGGGGAAGGCGCGCAAAGGAGGGGGGGTTCGAGGGTTGCACAATATCCTAGAAGGTCCGTGGCTGGAGCAAGGAGAGAACCGGGGGCGGGGGGAGGGGAGGCGAGCCGTGAGGGTTCCTGCGGCACACGGTGCACCGGGGCGACCGCGGCGCGCCGCTTACCTTTCACCACCCTGTCGGTCGTCGACAACTTGGGATCAATTGCCTTGGGCTCGGACATCTCCAGCCGCCGGGGGACAGCGACGCGCTGCTCGTCCGTCCTACTGCACACCCCGACCGGACCGGCGGGCCAGACACTGAACGCCGCCGCCGCCGCCGCGCTGCAAACCGCTCGGCTGGAGGTCTGGGCTTCTGAGCTGGCTTTAAAGTTACTGCCTTCTCGCGCGTCCCTCCTCCTCCTCCTCCTCCTCCTCCTCCTCCTCCACCTCCTCCTCCTCCTCCTCCACCTCCTCCTCCTCCTTCGCCGCCGCCGCCTTCACTCCTCCTCCGCCGCCGCCGCCAGCCTCGCCGACTCCGCTCCGGGCTGCGCGTGTGTGGTGGTTATTTATTTATTTTCTAAGCACGCCTCTCGGTTCTTCTTTTATTCTTGGGGGAAGGGGGATGGGGAGGAGAAGCGCACACAGGAGCACCCACCCCGGCAAGGAGACCCGGCACCGCGGAATGAAGCCCCACGCGCGCACTCCGCCGGGATTAAGACCGATCACATGGGGAGGGCCGGGGGCGAGACAGAAGAGGCAGGGCCGCCGATGTCAGTGCCACCAGCCGTGCCTCGGCGTCCCCGGCGGCGGAGAGGCGGCCGCCGCTGCTGCTGCTGCCGCCGCCGCTGCTTCCCCACACCAAGCGCCGCCGCTGGCCCCGCTGCCGCCGGAGACGTCCCGCCGCTGCGCTCGCCCGCGCTCGCCTCTGCCTCCCCGCGCCGCTCCTTCACTCACACAGGCACAGCCGCGGAGCTCGGCAGACACAGTCCCGGGCGCAACCTACCCTCCTCCTCCGCCGCCGCCGCCGCCGCCGCCGCCGCCACCGCGCCCGCCTCCGCCTCCTCCCCTTCCTCCTCCCGGCCCCCGCCTCCAGCGCCCCGGCAGCCTCCACCTCCCTGCGGAGCCAGCCCCCCACTCCCCGCCCCGACGTCGAAGCTGCGGGCGCCCATTGGCTGGCGCGCGCGTCAGTTTCTGCTAGGTCGCGCCCTCGTCGTTCGGCCCTCCTCCCGCTCCTCCTCGCCGTCCCCGCCCCCCTCTCTGTTTTCTCCCAGCTGCCAGTCCAGTGGGCCTGCCGCCTCCGCCGCCCAGTCACCGCTCAGGTGTCACTGTTGCCGGCAGGCCGAGACTAGGGAAGGAGAATGGGCAGGGGGTCGCGGCAGGGAGGAGCGGGGCTCTACCCTGCCACCCTCAGCCCGGTGTGGCTTCTGCCCCTGGACCCCGCACACTCCCCCGCGCAGCTTTGGCAACTGTGCCTAGTCGGCTGGGTTAAGCCGCAGTGTGAGTAGCCAAGTGCGGAGGGTGTCTCCGGGTGTGTGCGTGGCCCGAGAGAGGGCAAGAAGGGGGGAGGCAGGGAGAGGAGGGAAGAGGGTGGGGGTGAGGAGCACCGAAAGAGGGCGGAGGAAGGAAGAGCGCGGGGAGCTCGGGGCCCGCGGCACAGCTGCTGTCGCTGTCGCTGCAGCAGCTGTCCAGGGAGAATCGCCAAAACGGCGACGAATAAACAACTTACCTTGGGGAGACGGGCTCCGGCTGTGATGGGTGTACGGTGCATTTTGCTATTGGGGCTTTTTGATGCGCGATGTGCTGGTTATTAACGTTTCCCCACACATACACACGCATCCACACCTTCTGAGAAAGGGGCCGCTTCTCAGCGTCGCGCCAGGGAGGTGGCCGAGTGTGTGGGACGCGCTAGCCAAGTAGATTGGGGACGGGAGTCCAAGCGACCCCGGGCAACTCTGAGTCACCCGGGGCCGCCCTGCCAATCTCCAGAGACAAATGATGGGCAGGAGACACACTGGAGAGGGTCGCCTTTTCCCTGTTCACGCGCGCACGCAGCCACTAGTCGGGACTGGTGGCACCACATCTCCAATCATCCGACGTCCACTTGGTGCGCTAGGTGTGTGCAGGGCCCTGAAGCCCAAGGCGGATCCCCACACTGGTCCCTTTGGTTGGAAGGAGAGTAAAGAAGGGAACACTAGGTGCAGGAGGACAGAGAACGACAATGCCCCGACAGCTCCTTTCTGACCTGTCTGCCGCACCACAGAATGAGGAGATCATCTCCCTCTGCCAGAAGGTCACCTCCGCTCACAGCCCCTCTCTCTGACCAACCGGGCAAGATTGGAGCATGCTTCTTCGTCGATAACGAGGAGAGCTGAGTAAATTCCTCACCCTCGATTCTTCCTGTTTCGTTTCTAAATTCCTTCAATATCAGGTTTTTCCTATTTCCTGGATTCGACCATAAGCCCAGTAAAAGGCCTAATAAAAGATTTAGGGAGCTAGGAGATGGAGCCAGAAGTGTTTGGGTATCAGGGATTAGATTTCGAGTTCAAACCCGAAAGGAAGTTGGAGAACTTGACTGATGGCACCAGAGTATGCCTTGAGCGTGCTGCCTGCAAGGAATAGGAACTCACCCTAAAAGGCAGGGAAGCCTCGGTGTGGGCCTTCTAGCAAATGGAGACCATGCAGGGTGTGTCCCCCCTACTCAGGGACGCTGCCACTGGCTCCAAGATTCTGCTGCCCAATTCACACCCCCAGCATAGTGTGTGGTAATTAGGCAGACAGTACGTTCAATAAATATGTATTGTGTTCCTTTTATATACACCAGACACTATGGTAGGTTATTTGTGGGGAGGGGGGGGGGGGGGAGAGGAGGGGGGAGGGGCAGTTACTGGAAAATGGTCCTTGCCCTCAATAAAGCCTAGAGTCTAGTAGAACTGTCATAAAAATATGAGCTCTGAAAGGCCACTGTATCGCCTCAGGAAGTGGTTACTGAAAACAGTCTCCTGAGCCCTGGCAGAGCCAGTTGCTAAGGCAGATTTGGGAAGTTGGTTCCTGGCCAGATGGCACAGAGTGAGGCAGGGACGCCAAGACCTATGGGTGAAGAAGAGGGCCTGCCTGAGGAAAGACCAGGAAATCATGTCCAAGGATGCTCACTTCCAAGGCCACAATGTTTTCTCCCACATGTCGCAAATAAACAGGCAGTTCCCACTGCTATTTGGACACGTTTCAGGTTTAGGAAAAACACCTTGAACCAAGATCAGAAGGCTTAAAATGTCAGCATCAATAGAGAAGTTTTATGATACAGACAGGAAATAAAGGCACACCTTTGAGGCACACCCTTCAGTCCGCTACAAGTTTGGGACACCTCCTAGCTGAGGTATGTGTGGGAAAAAAAAGTTATGAATCATAATCCCTTTACAACACATGTTACTATCATCGGACACCTTTAATGCACGTGTATGGTCCATACTGTTGCGACACAAACACATCTTCTTAGACAAAATTGGACCCTACTCGAAGGAAAACTAGACAGCAGAAATTAGGGACTAGTTATGTCTGCATATCTGGCATACTGGTATAGCCAAATCATCTCTTTGTTTGTTTGTTTGTTTGTGTTTTAGCGTTTATTTATGTTGAGGTGTGGGGCAGGGGGAGAGCAGAGAGAGAGAGTGAGAGAATCCCAAGCAGGCTCCACACTGTCATCACAGAGCCTGATGCTGGGCTCAATCACACGAACCCATGAGACCATGACTTGAGCCGAAATCAAGAATGGGACACTTAATTGACTGAGCCACCCAGGAGCCCTGCCAAAATCATCTTTTGTATTCAGATATGTTTTCAGATGTCCTACAATCTGCTGCCATTTTTTTATCCTGTTAGACTCTCCAAGCAGTCCTTGATTATGTTACCACTTTCATAAAATTACCTTACACTTGGAATTTACATTTTCAAGAAGTTACTGCAATTCATTTTCCCAAAGTTACTAAAACAATATCCTTTGCTTATGAAGAGAACAGAGAAAAAAAGGTGGGGGGCAAGGGGGGAACCATCCTGGCAGAAAACAACTTGCAGTCTGCTAAAAACCTGTATTTCCCCTTCCTTCCCAGTATACTCTCTGAGAACCATGTGCCCCGGTGAGATTCCATTTCCTGGCCTGCATTTGTGTGCGTCTGAATGGGTGCATGTGACTAGCTCTGGCCAAGGCATTGTGGACTGAAGTGTTTCATCAGTTTCAGGCCAAGGCAGTTAAGTGGCAGTTATACATTCTTCAGAGCCTATGAGTTCCCATCCTTTAGCTGAATGCAGAGACTTCTAGGGCACAGGGGAAGGCATAACTCAAAATGGAAAGTGCTAAATGCCCAAATTACCACATAGAGGAAATCTGCCCACCTACAGGGAAAATCTGTTTTAGACTTTGCATAAAGAACAAATAAATTTTTAGTGTGTTGCTCCATTGAAATTTGAAGATATGTTTGTTAGGGCAACTAGTATTACCAAATTAATACACAGAGTTATTTATTATGTTAGCTCAAAAAGTAAAATCCAGAATCATCGTGTGTCTGCTCTGTAACAGCACTAACAGAATACCAAAAGTAGCCTTATTTCTTTTAACACATGAACATCAAAATTTTATTTTTTGTGAGTGAATTATTCATTTACCAGTTGTGTTTTGAACACCTGTGCAAGGTACCGTGCAAGGTGATGCAAAAATCTATGAAGAGAGGATCCTGGGTGTCTCAGTCGGTTAAGCGGCCAGCTTTGGCTCAGGTCATGATCTTGTGGTTCCTAAGTTCAAGCCCTGCATGGGGCTCTATGCTGACAGCTCAGAGCCTGGAGCCTGCTTCAGATTCTGTCTCCCTCTCTCTCTGCCCCTCCCCCACTCACACTCTGTCTCTCTCAAAAATAAAAATAAACTTAAATTTTTTTTTTGAAAACATGTAAGAACTCCAAGATTTAGTCCCTTCATTCAAGGATCTCAGAGTCTTATAAGAATTGTACACAGATTGTAAACATTTAGGTCTAAGGTGCTACTTCCTCTCGCTGTTGGAGAACTCAAACAAATTTTACTAGTCACTTCATCTAAATTAATTATGAAGATAAGTATGTTTGGAAAAAAATATTGAAGACTTGGAGTAATCTATGCATTCAAGTGCTCCATGCCACAGCTTACCTCCATTGGTCCAAATCATAGTAAATGAACAATATTTTAGTTTACTATTAAGTGTTCTGCTAGATTTAGAGGCTTTTTTGTTTCGAAGATAAGTAATTAAGATGTTGTCTTTTATATCCTGTTTTGAGAATAACCATTTATTTTTGAGAGAGAGAGAAAGAGCAGGGAAGGGGCAGAGAGCAAGAGGGAGACGCAGAATTGAAGCAGGTTCCAGGCCCCAAGCTCTTAGCACAGAGCCCAACACGAGGCTGGAACCCATGAACCACGAGATTACAACCCGAACCAAAGCCGGCTTCTTAACCAACTGAGCCACCTAGGCACCTGGAGAATAACCTGCTTTTGAAAATGTAAACTTTCCTTTGGTTCTACTATCATTTTTTTTTTTCAACGTTTTTTTTTTTGTTTTTTTGTTTTGTTTGTTTTTTTTTTTTTTTTGGGGACAGAGAGAGACAGAGCATGAACGGGGGAGGGGCAGAGAGAGAGGGAGACACAGAATCGGAAACAGGCTCCAGGCTCCGAGCCATCAGCCCGGAGCCTGACGCGGGGCTCGAACTCACGGACCGCGAGATCGTGACCTGGCCGAAGTCGGACGCTTAACCGACTGCGCCACCCAGGCGCCCCAACTATCATTGTGACATTAAGAGTTGCATAATAACTTCTGGTTTTGACTCTTCTGAGGCATGCACTTTTTTTTTCTGAGTAATTGATGGTCCACAGCAGTTACGTCTGACCTATTCTCACCTGCATTGCCGGAGCATATCACTGGAGAACTTGCAGAGTAGACAACCAGTCTTGGTGGGGCCATGAATGTGTATGAGAATTTGATTTATGATTGTAAAGCTAATTCCTCTGACGTTCACTTCTAACACGTGAACTTCTACCCTCTTCACCACAGAGGCTCTACAAAATATATTATTCAATGTGGATTTTATTTGAGGTTTAAACCTAGAAGGGCTTTTATTATTTATCTTTTGGATTGCTCTTGAAATTTTGTTGAGCCTTATATTTTTCAGAAGGCAATTTTACTCATTTTAGAAAAGTTATTTCTCTAAGAACATAAAAAAATTGTTATGCCAAATGTATTAGGAATAAATTTATTTTTTTCTTTTAGGGACCAAAATTCAACTTATGGAATTATATGCTAAGTTTAATATACAGAGGATAAATTTTACCCAAAATTTGGCAAGACTTCAGGTGATCATATTCATGTGGATTTAATAAACATATATTCCTATTTGTTTGATTTATATTTGTATCTTAATCTCATATCCGAGTTCTAGGTACAAACTTTGTTGAGTGAAATTTAAAAATGTATTGGCATCTTGAGGCACCTGGGTTGCTCAGTCGGTTAAGCATCCAACTTGGGCTCAGGTTATGATCTCGCAGTTCGTGAGTTTGAGCCCCGCATCAGGCTCTGTGCTGATAGCTTGGAGCCTGGAGCCTGCTTCAGTTTCTGTGTTTCCCTCTCTATCTGCCCTCCTCCACTCACACTGTATCTCTGTCTCTCTCTCTCTCTCTCTCTCTCTCTCTCTCTGTCTCTCAAAAATAAATAAACATTAAAAATGTATTGGCATCTCTTATGTAAAGCTCTAGGCTTAATACCACAATATCTGCATTTAAGGATATTTCAATATTACTAATATACATATGTGTGTATGTGTGTGTGTGTGTGTGTGTGTGTGTGTGTGTGTATCTATCTATCTACATATATCCATATATCCTGGAAAGAAATCTTATTTGCCCTTTCTCCTAGATAGTTGGAATTCTAATTTTATTATTCATTTTAAAATTATGAACAAGTTAATGGTGCCAAATCATAAATGTTTACGTTGAAAATAGATATATGTGTGCTATTCTATTGAAAATCCAAAAAAAATTCATGCCATAAAACTTTATATAATATGGCTTTTCTACACTCAGATTTTCAGTTTTTGACCTGAAACGAGCTGAAGTTTATATTTGAAGTGCTTTGAGAACAATGCCAACAACAACAACAAAAGGTTTAGTAATCAAATTAAAGCTACTACCAATTGTAGGAGACTTGATAAATCAATTTAGAACAAAGTTCATCAAGCCCTTTAAAAGCGCATTTGCATATAAAAAATAAATATAGTAATTAGAAATGAGATTCACTCATCAAAACTGGCAGAAACTTAACTTTACTGGAAGTAAGTTTTGCCCATTATTGATGAAAAATTCATGAAGTTGCAGGTAAGTATTCTATTAGAAAAAAGAATGTTGCGCTTAGACTAGTCATCTTTCTATTGTTTGTAGTCAGTGAGGTTTTATTCTGTTAATATTTATGATAATTGGAAAGCATATATTCAATAGGCCTTTTTTGAATAGTTACGCATATCAAGCATTGGGGCTATAATATGAAAAAAAAGTCTCTCCCTTCATAAACCTTACATTCTAATGAAGAGAGACGGATGATAAAAGGAAACAATGAGAAAAAATTATGCCCACATAACATGTTGCATAGGTCCACATAGGTGGACGAAGAGATAAAACATAAAAATAATATACAGTGGCAAGGGCACTGGAAGAAGTGATAGATGAAGGGATGCTACTCACTGTTGTAGGCAGATCATTTGGGGAGACCTCTCTGAGAAGGCGATATTTCAACAGAGATTCAAATGAACTGGTGGCAATTTTTATGCAGCCCTCTGGAGAAAGACTGTTCCAGGTAAAGGAATAGCATGTGCAAAGGCCCTGAAGTAAGAGTCTGACATTTTTAAAGAAATGTCAAAGGAGGCCAGTGTAGCTAGAGCACAGTAAATTGGTGAAAGTAATACAAGATGAGGTCAGAAAGATGATGTCAGGTCAGATCATGTAGGACCATGTAGACCGTAGAAAAGATTCTGAATATGACTCTGGTGAGATGAAAAAGTATTTGTTGCCAAAGTGATACATGATATGATTTAAGCTTGAATTGTCAGTGTTTTATAAGAACTAACTCTGGATGTAGTGGTAGGAAGGGAGTAGCAGCGGAAATGTGAATACCACATAAGGACTGTTGTCCTAATCTAGGCTAGAAATAAAGTGGTGTGATTACAGTTAGAAGTGGTGAGGAGTATCTAATTCCATATATATTTCAAAAGTAGATTTTCAACAAGTTAACACATATTTGCTGTTGGATTCAATAGAGGATGCGGGGAAATAAAAAAGAGCCAAGCATTCTAAGGGTTTAGGTCTGAGCAAATGGGAGACGGGAGTTACCTTTTACTGAGAAAAGGAACATTGGAAATGGAGAGCGTGCTTTGTGGAGAGGTAAAACTAGCTTTAGATATGTTAACTTTGAGATGCATATTATACGTGGAGGTGGAAAAGACATGTGGAGACTTGGACATATACTTCAGTCAGATACCAAGAGGAGAGAGCCAGGCTGATGATGCATAAAAATGGAAGTCATGGCATCTTACCATTACTTTATTTCGGTTAGGGGATAGGACGAAAAGGAGGGACCAGTAAAGCCAGCCGATGGAAAGGAGCCACTTCTGAGGGAGAAAGGTGGTGTTTGTGAGGTCAAACAAATGGAATGAATTGTGTCCATAATGCCGATGGGTTTAGTAAAATGACAACTGAGGACTGGTTATTGGTTTTGAGAAAAGGGGAGCTCGCTGGTTTTTGTAGCAAGGCAGTCTTTATAACCATCTAAAATAGGACCTCATCATTCTCTGTCTCTCCATGCTGATTTAGCTCCTTTTTCCTGTTTATAATTACTTGACCTTACATGTGTGGGTGTGCTAGGTGTGTGATTTGTCTTTCTGCAACTAGACAATATGATCCTTGAGCGCAGGGACTTTGTCTTACTGCCATTTGAATCTCTCGTGCCTGTCATGTCTAGCACATACGAGATGCTTAATAAATGTTTGTTGGAAAAATGAATATTTTTCATAAATGAATGAATATTTCAATATTCAAAATATTCCAATTCAATATTCAATTTTCATATATTCAAAAATGAATATTTACAACGCTACCCCAGCTTAGTTTTTCTGATTTTCTCAATAGTTGAAATAAGTATTTCCGTGGGGAGGGGCGGGAATTAGGTAAGGTGGTCAAAAGGTATAGACTTTCAACTGTAAGATAAATAAGTGCTGGGGTTGTAATGTACACCACCTAAGTATAGTTAACAATACTGTATTGAATATTTGAAAGTTACTAAGAAAGTATATCTCAAAAGTTCTAATCGCAAAGAAAAAACTAGAACTTTGTGAGATGATGGACGCTAATCTTATTGTGGTAATCATTTTGCAACAGATACATATATCAAATTGTGTTGTTCACCTTAAATTTATACAATGTTCTATGTCAATTATATCTCCATAAAACGGGAGAGAAAAAGAGATAAGCATTTTTTCAAAGCATTTGTAGGAAAACATGACAATTCACGTTTAGATAATTTTTTAAGCTACAAAATCAACTTTCGTAGAGTAAAAAGGGAGGACTCAGGCCTTGAGGATGAGAAATGAAATGGGAATTCAGGAGTTTAGTGTTAGCATGAGGTGTGCCTCTCACATGTCCCCACTATAAGAATAATTATGTGTGTAAGTCCAGGGGAGGGCACAGTATTACTCATAGCTCCTCTTTCTCCAAATACACAAGGAGTTCTATTGTTTGCAACATCTAAGCTATTCCCTGGTGATAAGTCAGGCCAGACATTAGCAATTCTCAGGGAGGAAATGAGCAGGGTGTCAGTTATGGTTGTTTAGAAACTGTGAGTCCCTCAAAAGAGTTTTTTTTTCTCTCTCTCTTTCAGGCTGTCTCTGATGCCCAGCCTAAGAAATCTAGACAGTTGGGGAAATCATGCTAGATATGCTTTAGGGTACCTGTCCCCTAAAGGAGCTGACTGATCATCAGGTCACAGGTTCACCTGCTGCCATCGCAGAAGATTGGACCAGGGTGGTTGAACATCTAACTAGAAGATACCTAAGGACCAGTGATCTTCAACTTCCAAACCCAATCTGGAAAAGGGAGCTAGGCTCATCAGGTACCCTCTGGGAAGAGCCTGACTTAGAAATTCAGAGGGGTCGCCTGGGTGGCTCAGTCAGTGAAGCATTCAACTCTTGATTATAGCACAGGTCATGATATCTCGGTTGGTGACATGGAACCCCACGTCCGGCTCTGTGTACTGACAGCTCAGAGCCTGCTTGGGATACTCTCTCTCCTTCTCTCTCTGCCCCTCCACTACTCATGCTGTGCTCTGTCTCTATCAAAATAAACTTTTTTTCAAAATATGTTAATAAACTTAATTTTTTAAAATATTCAGAGGAACATCGGTGGTGGTTATTTGAATGAAAGATCTTACAGAACAGGACTGAGATGCCCACTAGGAAATGACTCATGTGCAAGGTGAATAAACAGCTGAAGGCATTCAGGCCAGAGGGGCCATGGGTCAGATTCCACAAGGGTGAAGGGAGGAGAGAGCAGTGCAGAGGGGAGGGAGAGGATGAGAGAGAGAATCTTCATCTGTTTTCTCTTTTGTCTTTCCTAAGGCCTGGTTCTTTAATTTTTTTTTTTTTTTTTTCTGGGCTTATGAGACCTCTCAACGTCCTTATAATAAACCCTATTTTCTAGAGCTGGTTTGAGGGTTGTGTTCCTTACAACCCAAAGACCCATTACTAAATCATACAGAACATATAAAGAGCAGCTAAGATTCTTAGTCCATGCCCTCTGTAAAGTTTCAAAAGTTGACACCTTCTGATTCTGGTGCTTATACAAATCCTTTTCTTCATTCAAAAATTGACTATAACATGTTCTCACTCTTGCCCATCCCAGTCATCTCTATAGCACTCCAATGCCCAAAATAAAAAGACCAAAGCAGTAAGTGTAAAGAGAGAGAGAGAGAGTCTGATTAGGGAGACTTAGTAAGTTTTAGAGCTATTTAATATTGAAGATTCTCTATGCCTGTTTTCATGTCACCATTGGGCAGGTTACAGGGTATGCTGCGGTAAAAGTTGAAAATCTCAGCAGCTTAACAAAGTTTGAGATCCTCCCTAGGCAGGTCTGAGCCACCCCTCAGGACAGCCATTTTCCCTGTGCTGACTCAGCAGTCAGGCCTGCTCCTGTCAGAGGATCAGGGGACACCCTCTCAGCTTGTGCTTTCACAGTCACCCAGCAGGGGAGGAGAGCCCTGGGACCTGGGCTCCAGCAATCACCTGATTTTGACTGAAGTGACACTCACAAATGACTATCCTTACGTTTCATTGGCCTGAACTCCTCATTTGGTCACATCTAATTTCAAGAGGGAGAGAGGTGTGTGATCCTCCCACTATCCAAAATTAGAGGGAGATCAAATATTTATACAGAGTAATAATAGCAATCAGCATTTCTAAATAGCCCATCTAACCCTGTGGGCCCTCCAGGCTACTGTTTAACACCCAGTGACTCAGGCACATACCCTTTTCCTGTCTAAGGCACCAAGGTACTCCTGAATGACTATGGATCCTGATCTGCTTCTTGTATGGAACCTCTCCTTCTGTCCCTGTTGCATGGCCTACTACTGGACTGAATGGGATTCACTCCACTTGGACGGGTTTTGGTATCACTACATCTTCCCTGGGCCTGGTGTCCCACAGCAGGTTCCTGGTATCACTACCACTTGTCATCTCACCAGCTCTCCCTTAGGCCAAGGCTTGATTTCTCCCTCTGCAGATAGGCAGCGCTGGGCCAGAATGGACAGTTGCTAATATTATACAGACTGGAAAAAAAAAAATGCCTTCTTAACGTGTGTTAAGCACAACTAGAAGTGCTAAGTTTTTTTCTAATTTTTAAAGATGTGAGCAGATTACCTGGAAACATGAATATAGCTACATACAGATATATAACATATATCAAGTTCTTTTATGAGTCACTGCCTTTCATAAAAAGTTAATACAGCCAGTTTAATAATACACAAATTTATTATACAGCATAAATGCTAAGAATTTTCTATGAATGCTATGTTTTGGTACTGCTCTGATATAGCAAAACATATATATATATATATATATATATATATTTTTTTTTTTTTTTTTTTTTTTTTTTTTCTGTTCTTAACTTTGTTAGTCCTATAGTGTGATGGGTAGTCTTTTGTGTCAACCTGATTAGGCTATAATACCCAGTTACTTAACCAAACACTAGTCTAGGTGTTGTTGTGAAGGTATTTTATAGACATGGTTAACATCTACAGTCAATTGACTTTAAGCAAGGAGATTACCCTCAATAATGTTGGCGGGCCACATTCTATCATTTGGAGATGGGAATTCCTAGGTACTTACAGCTCTCTTCACATTCAGGGAAGGGCTAGGGAAGTCTGAGGAAAGCCCTGGGACCGAGATGCTGGTGAAAGCACACAGGGAGCTGTTGTACATGGAAATGGCAAGATTTGGAGAGGATCTGGGTGGGAACAGAGAATCTGCTCATCAGGGTTATAAACCCCGTGGATAGAAGGATGGTACTAGGAAAACAACCAAATCACTTTTTTTGAATGCATGTAGTTTAAAAAAAAAAATCCTGGGGCACCTGGGTGGCTCAGTTGTTTGAGCGTCCAACTTCAGCTCAGGTCGTGATCTTGCAGTCCGTCAGTTCGAGCCCTGTGTGGGGCTCTGTGCTGACAGCTCAGAGCCTGGAGCCTGCTTGGGATTCTGTGTCTCCCTTTGTCTCTGCTCCTCCCCCGCTCATGCTCTGTCTCTGTCTCTGTCTCTCTCTCTGTGTCAAAAATAAATAAACATTAAAAGAAAAACCCTACGTCTTCTTATACCACTTCAAATTAGTCTCCTTTTCCCACCTCCACAATGGGCCTACCATCTTGGGAATAAGTTTGATATGATTTCATGAGCAGATGGTTTCACTCTTACCCCATTACAATCCCCCAGTAATGTCCCTTCTGTTGTATGAAATTCTTAAGTCTCAGAACATAGCACTTAGTCCCTTTATGGATAGACGAATGTGAAAATATTCTTAAGACAGGAAACATGTTGACTCAGCTTAGAACTGAGATCTCTCCTGGGTATTTGTGGTTAGGTCCTGTGTTCAGCCTAATGTATGCTGGCCGTTTCATCTGTTCAGAAGCTGCACTTCAAACCTGATTCATTCCTACATTCTACATGAACTATGAGGCCATAATTCTATGGATAAAGATTGGACACGTGATGCCATCTTCCCCCATCAGATTCATTTATTTGGAGAATTTGGGGTTCAGTCTTTTTCCGGAAGGTAGGTCATATTTATACAAAGGCATTTTCAGCAGCTGTTTTATTCTATCCTATAGATCAAGAAAGCAGAGAATGGGTTTCTGTAGAAAGAGAGAAAGAAATACAAATTAGGCATGCAGAGAAGAGCAGAGCTGAAAGACAGTAGAAAGACTGCTAGTATTCCATTCCCTGATGCTTCCATGTTCCTGAGGCCCCGCTGCATGATGGTTCTCAGGGCCCATGAGACTCCAGTGTATTCCTATCGTTCTTTCCCATTTTGTGCTGACAGGGTTGGGTTGAAGTTTAGTTATATGCAACCAAAGAATAACAAATAACAAGAGGAAACTAAAAGTAACAAATTTTCTGAGATATGGACTCTGCCTAGGAGAAATCCTGAGGGTATTCCCCACCTCCAGGCATCTGGCCCAGTAGGAGGTGGCCCAGAGGCTAAGGTGGCAAATTGTATAACCCTACCAATACAAGAAGGCTTTCCAGAAGTTACCAAGTAGGAACTGTTTTTTAAACTTTATTTATTTATTTTGAGACACAGAGATGGGGGGGGGGCGGTGGGCAGAGAGAGAGGGAGAGAAAGGCTTTCTCTCTGCATTGTTATCTCTGAGCCCCCGACCTGGGGCTTGATCCCACAAACTGTGAGATCTTGACCTGAGCTGAAATCAAGAATTAGACTCTTAACTGACTGAGACACCCAGGCTCGCAGGAACGCTTTTTAGAGAACCATTTTCCAGAATCTCAAAGTTCGTATTTCCTTTTTCTTAAAACCGATGTGCCAGGCAATCTCCTATGATCTGCCCCTTCTCCTTTCCCATGCATCTCTTCACAGAGTCTTTTGCCCCTCTCATTCATCTGAAATCAGTATGGTGATTATCCCAAGGTGTGAAACCTTTCGGATGCCAAACAAAGAAACAGTTTGAGAAGTGAAGCTGAGGGAGCATCACAGATAGTAAAGCTAGAAAGGCATCAGTGAAAATATTGGAGAAAAGTATTCCTTTTTATCTAGGTAAAACACTTACGGGTAGGCTCCTGTCACCTTATCCTTCGAAAACCATGTATTTATTATATAACTTAGAATTCAGAAGTGAGATGTAGTGGGCATGCTTATTTACATGGTTATCATGATTGAAAAACAAAATCAGGTTTTGGGAGTTTTTTTCCTCAACAGAAAGCCTAATTAAAATTATTGGTTTCACAATTGAAACTGGTTTTGCCAATTAACTCTTTGGCCAATATTTCTCCACTAAATTAAATAAGTTAAATTTGCCACTCTAATGTTTTAATAGAGAACATTTAACACACAGTATACAATTTGCTAGGACTTACAATCGTGGGTAGCTATTAAAACTTCAATATACAATTTTAGCTTGCAACTGAAAAATATAATGTTTAAAAATTATTTTAGGAGATGCTCGAGCAGATATATCAAATACCTCTAGATTACCAAAAAGGATTCATCCAGACTAAATCACTATGACCAAGTCAAGCTGACCAAACATATTTCTTTTCTTTTCATACTCTTAAACACCTCATGACCTTAAGACGACAACACTCTGATTAGCTGAATGACCCAGGTGTAAAAGAATTCACTAAATTCAAAATTTAATAGTGCAGTTAATAAAATATGTATCAGTAATTTTTTCATACTATTTCAGTGGGTATTTTTTGTCTTAGCCTGAGAGATTCTTTTCAAATGATTTACTGCAAAAGTGCCCTCAAGAGAAAGAAGATTAAGGGAAGCAGGACAGGACAGGAAATAAAAACTAAGCAAGAGAGAAGTCTTAACTGGTCATTAGCTTCAGTCTATCCCACTGAAAAGCTCTGAGCAGGAACTGAACCACAGAATGAGACCCCGCCCCCTTTATGCAGGGAGATGGCCTTTTGTACCTGCATTAGCCAAAATCTCAGGCGCAGGTGAAAGTTCCTGTTTGACCGATACTCTGGGGGCCAATTCTCTGGAGAAGAGGGCCATTGTCAGCCAATACTCATAGCTGATGAGGAACAGGTGCTCTGGATGGTAAAGGTGATTTAGCAGGGGCACCAACAACATCTCCAGTTTTCTGCTTAGGAATAAGAAAACCAAGTCTCAGAATGTTTAAGGATCGTCCTCCGGTGTTCCACAGGGAGCAAATGATGGAGTTATGGCATAGATTCAGGTCTTTTGACACTAAAGCCATACAGTGAAGTTCAGATCTTTCCCATGTCAAACTGCTTCATGTCCAGTGTCCATAGTCTATGGAGCTAAACAATTTGATATGAAACCAGACTGGCTATGTTCTTTTACTAGCCACATTCTTGGAACTATATCCTTTGAATATAAGAGCTTAGGAAGGTTACTTAACATTTATGAGTCTCAACTTCTTAATCTGAAAATGTGAACAATAATAACTAATATGGTATTCTGATGATTAAAAAAAAAACAACAACATGTAAAGCACCTAGCGTTGTTTCTTACATAGTGCACGTGCTCCAAAATATCCATTCCCTTTCCTTTCTTCTTTTACCTATGAATAGACAAATTAAAGCAATGTAGGGAATATACTGGATAACACATAAATAATATAGGGACAGTACATTAATATATACACATGTTACTCACAGGGAACATTGTCAAACTGATTAGATTTTCTATAAAGTCCTTGTCTAAGTTGCTACCACACAAGCTTTAAAATTGACTACTACAATTTGATGATCACTTTATTCCTCTGTTTGAACGTGTACAATTTTTTAAAAATCCATCCAAGCATAACATATATATAGAAAATGAAAAAGTCAAAACTCTACAGTGTAATGAATTATTGCAAAGTAAACACACTTGTGTAACCACAACAGACACAAGAAATCTGACATTACCAAGCAGCCTAAAATCGCCCACCCTCCATCTGGGATCCCCTCCCGGTTATCAACCCTTCCTTCTCCCTAAAGTTAAGCACTTTCAAAGCTCATAATACCATGGGTAAGTTTTTGCCAGTTTGAAGTTGATGCTAATGGAATAAAACAATTTTAACATGATGTATCTGCCTTCCTTTACTTACCTTTTTTGTGTATGTTACTTTTTTTTCATTTTCATTGCTGCATAGTATTACTGTGTGTGTATAGTCATACATATACACACATATGCATATATGGGTATACCTATGTGTGTATATGAGTATATATACATGTATGTATGAGTACATATGCATGTGTATCAGTACGCATATATATATATGTATATACTTATTTAAGTATTTCATTATTGATGAAAATTCAGTTGTTTCCAGTTTGGGACTATTATCAATAATGCTGTGGTGAGTATTACTGAACATTTCTATCACATGTGTGCATTTTTTGGGGGGGGGACAAAAGGTAAGAGTTAAATTGCAGGGTGAAGGATGTTTATGGTCAACTTGAGTAAACCCTGGCAAACAGCTTTCCAAAGTGGCCGTAGCAACGAATACTCTTCTCTCCAGCGATTTATAGCTCTTCTTGTTGTTCCATATTTTCAACAATACTTGGTTTTCTGTTTTGTTTCTCTTTTTACCCTTCTGATGGTACACCACCACATACCTACCAAATTACATTTTAACCTTCCATTTCCCTGATGCCTTAAGATACTGGGTACCTTTTCATATGTTTTTAGCTATTTTGATATGCTTTTATGTGAATCGCTTTTCAAGTCTATTGCTAGATTTCTATTGGATTGTCTCTTTTTTACTGATTTTTAGAACTTCTCTCTGTATTTTGGATACCACCTCTTTGTTGATTGTATCTTCTTCCCCTCTGTAACTTGCCTTTTTGCTTTTTTAAGGTGTCTTTCAATATTCTTTTTTTATTCTTTTTTTTATGTTTATTTATTTTTGAGAGAGAGAGAGTGAGCATGAGTGGGGGAGGGGAAGAGAGAGGGAGACACAGAATCCGAAGCAGGCCCCAGGCTCTGAGCTGTCAGCACAGAGCCCAACGCAGGTCTCGAGCTCATGAGCCGAGCCCTGAGATCATGACCCGAGCAGAAGTCAGGCACTTAACCGACTGAGTCACCCAGGCGCCCCTAATAGTCTTAATTTAAAGTATTCCGATTTGTCAATCTCTTGCCAGCGTATTTTATGTTTTAAGAAATCTTTGTTAACCCCACATTTAAAATACTGTTATCTTTTAGATACTTCGTTGGTTTTTTGTTTTGTTTTGTTTTGTTTTTGTTTTTGTTTTTGTGTTTTTTTTACATTTCACGTTTTGCTCTATTAGCCATCTGGAATTTATTTTTATTTATTGTGTGATGTAGTGGTGAAGCTTTATTTTTTCATATGGATATCAAATTAACATAACACTGTTTATTGAAAAGACTGTGCATTTGCCACTGTTCTGCAGTACCTCCTTAGACGTAAATCAAGTGTCCAAATATTCAGGTCTATTTCTGAACTCTATTCTGATCTTTGAGTCTATCTGTCCTTACATCAGTACTGCACTTTCTTTCCTATTGTAGCTCTGTAATTATTTTGATATTAAATAGAGCAGATTGCTCCATTTTGTCCTTCTTCAAGGTTGCCTTGGTTATTTGCATTTTAACATATATTTCTACCAAAAAATCCTGGGATTTCAATTAGGATGGCATTCTATTTTTAGATTAATTTTGGCAATATGAAGCCTTCCAATCCATGAGCATGGTATATTTCTCCACATATTTAGGTCTTTAATTTTGGTCAATATTGCTTGATATTTGGGGAGAAGAGGTATTGAATGTATTTCTTTGGATTTTTAAAAACTGCATGTTTGAAATTGTTTGGTAACCCTGTATACTTTTGAAGAAGAATAAACTGGGGACTTAGAATTTGACTCTGATTTTCTGGCCAAAATCTTCAGGCTGATGCTCATTTGCATGCAAGCATAAGGTAATAAGGATACTATGAATGTGCTAATTTCCTGGGATATGTTATTTTAATTTTCCATAGTAATAACTTTGATGAATTTCAATTCAGTATTAATTCATATTATAAAAAGTTTCCAGAGAAACGGCCATATTAAAAACATTTCACCTAGTCAGTCTATCATATTCTATGTATTTTAAGGGAGAACTTATTCGTGCAGTAAAGTGTGTCTAGAATTTAATTTAAGGAAAATACGCATTTTGGTAATGAAATGATATACCCACCTATGTTATTCTCGGTCACCTTAGGAAACATATAGCAAATATAATTTGAGTAGTTTTAAGAAAGTTTAATAAGGAAACTTTTCACAATAGTATAGGCGAGATGTATATTCTATCATGAAGCTACTAACAGCAAATCTTTCTTACCACTCTTTCACCTAAATTGACAAGAAGAGGGAGTAATCAAACCCTGAGAGAGTGGGCTCCTTAAAGGTCCTCTGACCTTCAGAGTAAGAACACAGACACACATAAACTTCGTATCAACAGGTCCTTCTTGCTCATTCTTCTTCCAGTGAGGCCCCTGGCCTGACCCAAATAAAAGTCAAAAATCAAGAGAATATTTGATGCAGTTTATACAGTTTAGCCTCCAGCAGATAACAACTCAGAGCAGAGAACAATACAGAAGGGCTCCAGGGGGCTGAACAGAAGACATCCCGCATATTACTTTTATAAATCAAGAAAAACTTTAAAATTCTATTGGTCTTAACTTCCAGAAAGCCAAACTATTTAACAACAGTACCTCTAGACCTTGTCCATGTATCTTCACTTTCTGCTGTGTAGTGCAAGCTGTTGGTGTTACACTGAAGTTCTCTCCACCCATATGTACCCATCACCCTGTTATTGGATTGTTGGCTAATAATAAGTCACCATTGCCCCTACACCAGAGAATTGGTCTCAGCTGATAAGGAGCTTCTTTCTTAGGGGGCCGACTTCCCCTCTCTCGTCTCTCAAGAAGTCAAACAATGCCAGACTGACACAGCAGTACAATGGCTGGCCCATTTGCCATAACGTGGTATTAACTCTATTATGCAACTTGTGCTTCAACATTTTTCCCAAGGGATCAGACTGCAGCTAGTGTCTAACTGGGACTGCATTTTTGATTAGTTTGTTCCACTACCCTATCCGGTTTCTCCCGCCCTTTGCTCCCCTGAGAGCACTTCCCCAGGAAATCCCTGGAACAAGAATCCCTGTCTTGGGCTCTACCTCTAAGATACCTGATCTAAGTTGTTCTGTAATATGATACATATGTGTGCATTTTTCTAATGAGAGCATCCTTTTTGGTCACTTTTATCTTTTATTAAAAATAGCTAGCATTTATTAAGCCCTAAAAAATAGACTAGCATTTTACAATTTTACCATCTCAGCAAACCAAAGAACACCCATAATTCTCACCCTATAAATGAAGATGTATTTAAAGGTTAAGGAATACCCTGAGGAAGTATAGACAGGAAATAGCAAAGCTGATATTCAAAACTGATCTGTTCAACTCCAAAAATAAAGCTCCTAACCACTAAAATATATTATCAACTTTTTGAATTAAAAAAATCTAATATTTATTGAGAACTCACTAATCACTTCACTTGCTATATTATTGAGTTCTCATAATATTCTTTAAGGTGGCTACTAAAATTATCCCTATTTTACAGAAGAGAAAAGCTGAGAAATAGATGATATATAAAAGATATAGAGTCTGGAAATAAAGTTCTCTATCTCCAGGAGAGGGCCTCTTTTCTCAGCACCTCATCTAGACCTAAGTGGATGGCCTTTATCACCATATCACATACAAGGTAATCTTTTTCTTTTTTCCCATGATTGCAACTGCATGCCTGCCCCACTGAA
The DNA here is from genome assembly GCF_023721935.1 of Panthera uncia. Taxonomy (NCBI): domain Eukaryota; kingdom Metazoa; phylum Chordata; class Mammalia; order Carnivora; family Felidae; genus Panthera; species Panthera uncia. The sequence continues at coordinate 82,836,991 of NC_064811.1, forward strand.
TATGCAGAGAGCTAATAATTACATCTGTATTTCTAGCACCTCTTACAAGTCTGAGCACACAGTAGGTATTCATTAATTTTACATAAATGAATGGCTGAAGAATGAATAGATCGAGAGAATTCACTTTCGTCTTAGTTGGGGCTGCCAAAACAGAATACCATAGACTGGGTGGCTTAAGCAACAAACATTTATTTCTCACACTTCTGAAGTCAGGGGAGTCCAAGTTCAAGGTGCCCGCAGATCCAGCGTCTGGTGGATTTGCTTCCTGCTTTGCAAATGGCTACCTTCTCATTGTATCCTCCCATGATGGAGAGCAGAGAGAGGCAGCAAGCTCTAGTGTGTCTGCTGAGAGAAGGACTAATCCCATTCATGGTAGCTCCGCCCTCATAGCCTGGTCACCTTCCAAAAACCCCCACTTCCTGATACCATTACAGTGGTGGTTGGGATTTCAACAATTGGACTTTGGAGAAAACACTCGGTCCTTAACAACTCTTTTTCAGTTGTATGAAAATCTATTGTTGAGTTCTTGTTGCTCATTGAATTTGGTAAGAGAAAGCCTCTTTCATGTTTTTTGGTTTTTTTTTTTTTCCCTTGAGAGTCACTTTCCTCTAACCTATGACTCCACGTATTCCCACTTGGTACTATGGGTATACTCCAAAAAACAATCATTAACTATTGGGACTGGATTAGTATCATAAAAATCCTCTGTCATGTAAGCTCTCATTTTGCAAATGGGGCAAGTGAGAAGATGTGGAGAAGCTCAATTCACCCAGACCTCATCCAGTGCTGTTTCTGTTGGTTGGAGTTGCCCCCTTAAAACACACAGTGAGGTGTATATATGCATATATGTTTCTATTTATGCGTTCATCATCTGTGATGGCCATTTTTAGCCTCTATCATTTAAGAATGAGAAGAGCTAGCAGTTATTGAGTTTTAAAACATGTGCAGCATGATGGTGGGAGCTCTACCTACCTCACATCATTCAGTCCTCCAAACAGTCCTATGAAAGAAGTATTGTTATATTCTTCTGTCAGAGAAAAAGAAGTTGAGGTGCAAAGAAGGTAAGCAGCTTACCCAAGTAGTGGTTTTAAGTCACAAAGTCTGGACTCCAGAGCTTTCCACGAAACGCTAATACTAAGGAGGTGTTCTGACTTTTATCTTCCATGAAATTTCTGAGAGAAGACATACATTACTCTTGCTTGGGAAAAAAGAGTCATTGAAACCAAGAATTTTCAGCTTCAGTTTCCCCACTCTCTCACTGAAAACCACCAACGGCATAATCTAGTTTGAGACAGTTTTTGTACCAGCAAGGCATTAAAAAGAAATCCATATTTTGTATAAAAACAAAGATCACTACAATTTTGCTACCTAGCAAGAAAATCATATTTTAGTATAGTTCTTACTATTTGAGATTTTAAAAAATCTCTTGTTCCGTAACTCTGTCATAGTTATTTTTCTAATACAAGCACTTTTAAAATTTTAAATAAACTACAATTTTTTTTTTATTGAGTAGTTAACAAGAAATAGCATATAAGAAGGTGAAGGAATCATTTCAATAAGAATGATCATCCATGCAAATGTTTAATGTTGCTGAAATAAGTGTGAAGGGTAAAAAAATGTTTAGTAAACAAGTCTTCTCAAGTATTACATGCTTTATTTATAGACTGTTACCCTGCAAGTATTCGTATTTCCTTTTTTTTTTAAGAGAGAGGCAAAAACATGTCTATTTGCCAAAAGGTATCAAGCCATTCTCAGTAAATATCTAGATATAAAAATGAAATTGCTATGTGATTTTGTCTTTAATCCACATTTCTCTCTAGGAAAATCCTCCTACCATTTTTCTTCAACTAAGGTCAAAGCAGAATGCATACAACTAAATACATTATTTGATTCATTCATGGCCTTGCATATTTTGATAGCTCTTCCCATTTTATCACATGAGAGCATTACATCGCGTGCATGAACCACATTTGCGTATCCTTTCCTTTGGTGAAGGTTGTCTTTGTTCATTCAACTTTGAATTTGAATTTGAATACGAATTTGGTTGCTCTGAAGCCACACTTCTGAAAATAAGCACAGTATTTCAATTTTACTTACAAACTTCACTGAAGGTAATAGAACTAGGTAGGCCTGTTTTCAATACTTGTTAATGTGATAGAGATATCCACTGTGGTGCCCACTAGCCTTTGGATATCTGAGTAAACGTGGCCTGGCTTCTACTTGTAGGTCTAGCAGCAGTTCAAAGTTATCTTTGAAATAGGGGTGCTGCCTTGCTGCGGTTTTTCATAGTTCTCTATGCCTCCATGCACTTGTCCACGTGTGCTATTCTAGTTCTCTGCCATGTCAAACCCTGATGTGAATATCTCCTCCTTTACTACTTTCTCAAAATTTCAGTCTCAGTCAGCATTTTGTGACTTAGTGAACTCACTGAGTAGTTGAGGCAATCTGAAGGAGGGCCAGTGCACACAAGTCACAACATTCTACCATCTTGCTCCCTCATTTGTTTCTTCCTTTCCATTCTATTAGCTTCCAAAACCTGGACACCCCTTGTTTGTTCCTCCTTCTGTATCACAGCCCCCTTCTCCAACTGAGTCTACCACGTGGAACAGCCCTCTGGGTCTCTCTGCCATCCCAGTCACCACCTAGAATTCCAATGAACAAATATTCTAAAATTTTTAATATAAAGTATAAATCCCCCAAGTCCTTTTGAGTAAATGCCATCTTCTTGTTTAAATCAATTCCAAAATAACATACGACCGACCTGGATAAAGAAAAATACGTCGAATGTAACCAAATTTATTTAACAATGTAAAAGTGGCAAGCAGAGATGGTATTATCTAACTTTGAAAAAGAGCTGAGCCTTAACCATGCCTTGAAAAACACCTACCAACTATGATTAATTTTACACAAAGAGAGAGCAAAATCTTTGAATAAAGAGGGAAAAGAACTGAGGTATGGAAGATGCTGGCCAGTGAAGTAGGTGAGGGTAACTGACTACTTTTATTAGCAGGTGGGATGAAATATACTTGGCAAGATCAAGTTTCTCTTTTGAGCGATTAAGAAATAAATTCAGAGAGACAGAAAAGCATTCGGAGAAGAAAATAAGCACCCATGCAGCCAACACTAAGCATAAGAAATAAATCATTATGAGTACAATTGAAGCCTCCTGAGGACTGTCTCTTATTGCATTCCCTTGAATTTTGTATCATGCTTCTGAATGTTTTATATTTCTACTACATATGTATGAATTCCATAAATATATGTAGTGTTACTTTACATATTTAAAAATTTTTAGAAATGCTATTAAACTCTATATATTCTTTAGCAGCTTGGTTTTTCAATATTGTTTTTAAGTTCTAACCATGCTCATATATTCAGTTTGAGTTCTTTCATTTTAACTACCATATAGTTTTGTTGTTGTTGTTGTATGAATAAATAGATGTCTATGTAAAGTTCCACTAGAAGATATTTAATTTTCCTTTTTCTTTTTTAATGTTCATTTATTTTAGAGAGAGAGACAGAGAGAGAGAGAGAGGCAGAGTGCAAGTGGGGAAGGGGTAGAGAGAGAAAGGGAGACGCAGAATCTGAAGCAGGCTCCAGGCTCTGAGCCGTCAGCACAGAGCCAGGCACAGGGTTCAAACTCATGAACGGTGAGATCATGACCTGAGCCGAAATCAGACGCTTAACTGGCTGAGCTACTCAGGTGGTCTTTCTTTTTCTTTTTTGTCTTTCTTTCTCCCTTCCTTTTCTTCCTTTTTCATTTTTAATTTACTACTACTAACTACTACTATTAAGCCAATGCTGAAAAGAGGATTTTGGTTAGCTTCCCTTTGTGTACATATGTGAAAAGTGTATATCTACTAGTAGAATCACTGGATTGGAAGGTATGCACATCTTCAATTTTGTTTGATATTCCAGATTGCTTGTTAATGTGGCTGAACCGATTTACACTCTGCCGGGATTGCATGATCTTCATTAACACTTTTAATTCCATCAAATCAGGTGCATGGGAAAGAGTATCTCATTGTGTTCTCAAATTGCATTTTTCTCAGGAAATGTGAAGTTCAGCCTCTTTTTGTATATTTACTGGCTCTTTGTTTCCTTGTCATATCTCTGGTAGTTTTGTACTACGTCAACTTGACTAGGCTAAACCTGTTTCCCAGAATCCCTTTCTCTTTATAGTTCCAGTTAGAGTTGGCTAAAGAGAAATTTGTATGATTATTTGGAAGTGAAGCAGCTGCCATTTTGCTTTGAAAGTTATCACGATTAGATATGCTGAGAAATAGATGCAGAGATGTTCATGGTTTCCACCTTGTCCTTTCTCTTTCTCTCTATATTTAGTTCCTCTTCATAATGGCTGGTTTTAATGACCAGTCATGTTCCTAAGCTCCCCAGCAGATTTAGAAGCCACAGTCTTCCATAGGCTTCTCCACCAACCCTCCTTTGTGTTTCCCTGTTAGTAGTTGGAAACCCCTGGCTTCAGGAGAGCTAGTTAGTGACTTGTCTCTCATTCCCTAATTTCTCTCTCTGGAATCTTCGTTTCCTGGTTTTGCCTAATCGTGTAAGCTCTTACTACTATAATAAGTTTCTCAAACAGAACAACAAACACAAAAGCGAGAAGCTTTGAAGAGCCAATCAGTTCATGAATATCTAACAGGCTTAGGTCTGAAAGAGAAGACAGGGACTGAAATGAAACAAACATCTGGCATAGCTTTTCACCTCAAAGTGTTTGTCAAATCTTATGTATCGCTCCAGATCCAAGAAGATGAGTGTAATAAAAGTAGAGTGGAGGGTAAACCAGGTGGAAAGTGACCAGGAGGCCAAGGACTAAGCAGACCTTTAGGCAGTCTCGTAGAGCGAGGGTGTGGAGGGAGGAAGGTGAAAACGATTAGAGTGTGGAGTTCTCCAAGGAGAAGAAGACCTGGTGGAAACTTTTGTTTCCAATTGGATGAGTGAAAAGGTGCACTTTATGAGTAATTGCTAACCAATAATGGAACAGAATTTGCAAAATTGAAGCCCAGATTCAAATCAATTTAAACTTAGACTGTATAAAGAAAATGTGTCCTACATTGCTTAAATGACAGAAGCAAAAGCAAATTCTTTATAAAGATAGCATTATTCTGCTCCTTAAATTGTTTCTAGAAGTTTTCATATAAAATATTCTGCATTCAGTAAAATGAATCTATGCACATCCAATAAAAATACTGTATAAAAAATAAAACATTAAAAAATAGTAGAAATGAGCACCCAGGAAGTACGTCTATTAGAGCTATTATTTTATTTTATTTGTTTAATATTTATTTTTGAGAGAGAGAGACAGAGCGTGAGCTGGGCAGGGGCAGAGAGGGAGACACAGAATCTGAAGCAGGCTCTAGGCTCCGAGCTGTCAGCACAGACTGACGTGGGGCTCCAACTCACAGACTGCGAGATCATGACCTGAGCCCAAGTCAGATACTTAACTGAGCCACTCAGGCGCCTCAAAGTTTTAAACAGGGGTTTTAAAATAACTGTGATTAAGATATTTTTGCAAATGAAAGAAAAGATGAAGAATTTTGCCAGAGAATTAAAAATCATAAAAACATATCTGAAGGAAATTTTGTAACTGAAATATACGATAATTAAATTTTAGAACTCGGTAGATAAATTTAAAGCTGGTTAACACAAAAGAGAGGAGGACTAGTGAACTGAAGCACCAAGAGAAAATTATGGAAAAATAGATAAAGATACATATGGAGACATAGTGAAAAGTTATAACATACATGCAAATGATGCTCCTGGAGGAAACAAGAGAAAATTGGTAAAGGATCAATATTTGAAGAGATAATTCTGAAAAACATGCAAAATTGATGAAAAATCCACAGTCATATGTTTAAGAGGCACAACAAACACAACAGAATAAATATAAAGAACGTCACATGTAGAATCATCATAGAAAACTTCCTTAAATTCAAAGAAACAAATTCTTTAAACTATCCAATGAAAATATCAGAAGGTGTTTTAAAATGTAAGTAAACTTTGTGCAGAAATGTGAAGGGCCGAAAATAGCCAAGACATGCTTGAAGGGGAAAATCTGTTGAGGATTTTGAGCATAGAGGAACATTTATAAAACAGGACACACACACAAACACACACAAATATTGATAAGTAGCACTGTATTAAAATGTGGGTCATCAACATATACCATTAAGAGAATCTTGATTTCAGCTCAGGTTGTCATCTTGAAGTTCATGAGATGGAGCCCCCTGTCAGGCTCTGTGCTGATAGAACTTGGGATATTCTCTCTCTCTCTCTCTCTCTCTCTCTCTCTCTTTCTCTCTCTCTTCTCTCTCTCTCTCTTTCTCTCTCTCTGTCTCTCTCTCTCTCTCCGCCCCTCCCCTGCCCAATCTCTCTCTCCCATCCCCCAATAAATAAATAAATAAATAAATAAATAAATATTTTTTTTAAAAAAGAGAGAGTGACACAAAGTGTGGGAGAAGAGATTTGCTACAATAGGACTAATAACATGTAAATATATGACTAGTAAGAAAAATGTAGAGACACCAGTAGAAAAATGGGAGAGATGGGGCGCCTGGGTGGCTCAGTCGGTTAAGCGTCCGACTTCGGCTCAGGTCATGATCTCGCGTGAGTTCAAGCCCCGCGTCAGGCTCTGTGCTGACTGCTCAGAGCCTGGAGCCTGTTTCAGATTCTGTGTCTCCCTCTCTCTCTGCCCCTCCCCCGTTCATGCTCTGTCTCTCTCTGTCTCAAAAATAAATAAACGTTAAAAAAAAATAAAAAAAAAAAAAAAGAAAAATGAGGGAGAGAGGTTAACTGCCACTTTACAAACTTAAAATCACCAAGTGACCAATTCACATATGAAAAGGCTCTTTGCCATATTAACCAGTTGGAAAATTGGAATTGGAATTGTGAGTTTCCTCTATACTTACCAGAATGGTTTAGAATTATGAAGTATCATTAAGCCTTGTAAGGAAGAGATGTGGACTAATTGGATCCATCATATATGGGTGTGAAGGGATTGGTATAAGGACTTTGGAAAACCATTTAACATTGTATACTCAATTTGAATGTACATATTCCCAAAGACCAGCATTTTCACATCTAAATTCATGCTCAATAGAACACATTAAAAGACCTATTCAAAAACATTCTTGCCTGCCTTATTTTGTATTCAACAGAAACTTTTCTAAATGTCCACTAAACAAAATGGGCAAAATTTGCTATATTCATACAACAGAATACTTCATAGCAATGAACATGAATGAACCCCACCTAAAAATAACTTTATAAAGAAAATATTTATGGGCAATATTTCTGCCAACACCTGAAATCTGGCCATAAGTGGGAGCTTGCGTGAGAATCACCAGGTCAAGATGGGCAAGGCCTTGCTAAGAGTTGGGTAGGGGTGGGGGAGTTCTTCCATGGAGGTTGTCAAAAGGTGGAAAGGGTGGTTAAAGCACCCCAACAATAAGAAAATCAGCTTTCTGATTTAGTCCTAGATGCTGCAGAGAGCATCTGGGAGCTCCCTTAGGCAAAGAGCCATAGAAATGCCAATTTGACCCAGGGCGGTTCCTTCCTTTCAAAATTGGAGATTGCTTCAAATATTTCTGTTTCTCATCTTTCTTCAAAAAAAAAAATCGTTTTTTAAAAAAAAATTCCAGAATTTATCATTGTTATAAGTAGTGTTAAGTGTTTGATCTTTATCTAATTATGATATTTATGTGATTTTTCTCATTGAAATTATTACTATAATAATTCAATTATTATTAAATGGATAGATTATATGAATTACCCAGGGATAAATCCAAATTTGTCATGAGATATATATATATATACATATATATATACACATATTTGTGTATATACATATATATACACACACATACACACAAATATGTGTATGTGTGTATGTATAGTTTCAGTATTTATGTGTTTAATTTCTTATTTTATCTTTTCCTCAATTTTCAACATTATTTTATAACTTACACCTATCACTCTTTCATCTGAATGTTTTAGGTATATATGTCTACGAGTTATTAGTTTTGCTGACTTTGACTCATTGTGGGTTTTTTCCTTTCTCTATTTTATAATTTTGAACTGGGAAATCATGTTCAATTGACTTTATCTATTAGAATCTTAGAAGGATGGCGTGATTTTTTTTTTTAATCTTTACAGAGAAGTCTTAGGTTTGCATCTGTCGGGCTTAGAAACCTCACAACTTTGAGAAGTACATTTTATATTAATTTTCCAGACCATGAAAAATTGTGTGACTTTAAATTCCTAACCTTATTAAAGCAGACCTATGGATACAACATTTTATGGGTGGCGTTTTGTTTTTGTTCCACCCAGAGCCAAGGATGATACAGAGTTTGTTTGTCATATCTATTTTCAAGTGGTGAGATTTTAATGAAGTTCACACTTTCATCGTGGATGATGTCCTTCAAGGGTCGTAGCTGTATGAGTCGTCTTCATTCCAAATTATCAACTCACAGGTGCCCTGGGGCTTCATGTGCCCTTTAAAGGCCAAGCCCCTTGATTACTCAGGCTAGAAAAAGCTCTAGGATTGCCAAATTGCTAGTGCCTGATTATAACACTGGTTTTCAATTTCTCCTACTTTTGGAGACACGAGAGGGGTCCTTTAGTTACTTGTGAACTCAGACACTTATGTTAAAGAAGTTTATCCAGGATTTTGGCAGACCGCCTTAAGAGGGCTTTCACCTTTTCACCATAAAATACACACAATTCTTGGAAAGAAAAGCTGAAATTCTCAAAACTCTTCAATGCAAAACCATACCCTAGGTTTTTCAGTAGCTGATGATCACCTCAGAGAAATATAAACACTGCTTAGCTAAGGAAATGGCTTGATACATTAAACTATATGAAACAAACTGTTGTTTTCATTGGAGAGTATGAAAAAGCAACAATATATAATTTATGAAGAAATTATACTGTTCGGAATTATCGAGAATTTCAAGGACATTTTATTTTGGTGTGGTGGGGTTATAGCTACTTACTATGTTTTTGCTATATGAGAAATTAAAACTAAGAAATTAATGTTTTTATTCTTAAATAGTCATAATTATATTACATTTTGATATAAATACGATATTTCTATGAAAATTATATTTTCCAAAACAAAAAATGAGGAAAGTGGCATTGTTTTATATTTTTGCGTATGTCCTTAATAGAAAAAAAAACTGACTTCTCATATGTTTCTGCATTCAATGTGTTGTGATATTTGGTTGCATTTACTGAAGAATTGGGCGCATATATTGCAAGTATCTGAAGAAAATCTCATCTCACAGTGACATGTAGTTGGAAAAGGGAAGAGTTTTTTCTTTTCTTTTTTTTTTTAAAGATCTTTTTCTTTTTTTTTCTTTTTAATGTTTATTTTTATTTTTGAGACAGAGAGAGACAGAGCATGAATGGGGGAGGGGCAGAGAGAGAGGGAGACACAGAATCGGAAGTAGGCTCCAGGCTCTGAGCCATCAGCCCAGAGCTCAACGCGGGGCTCGAACTCACTGACCGTGAGATCGTGACCTGAGCTGAACTCGGACGCTCAACCGACTGAGTCACCCAGGCGCCCCGGGAAGAGTTTTTTCTTAATAAACTTTTCAGATCACCATGAATATTCTTTGATTCAACATCTTTCTAGTCCACTAAATACAGATAAGAATGGCCCAAGCACTTGGCTCCCTGGTTTGGAACAGTGTGCAGTGGGGATATAGAAATGGTTATGCCAATGTGTTGTGCGTCCCCACAGTCCTATAGTTATAGAAACAATAGACATTGCATAAGTTTACAAGGCTCCTTCCTCAGTTTAAATCTTTTTCTCTGCCTTTTCCTATAGTCCCACTCTGCACCACCCCCCCAACTTTTCTCCCCTTAAGAATTTCCAAGACATCAAATAGCAAAGGTTGAGAGAAAATCCGAGGAAAGAGAAGGTGCAATGTAGCCAGAACACTGGAGATGGAAGACATTATGGGGTAGAGATAAGAGACGAAGTGATAAAGGAGGCCTAGAATACACTGCTGTGGAACAGAAAACAAAGCACAATGAGAAGATGAGAGAGGGAAGATAAGCACTACATCAGGAGAGAAACCAGCACAGATACCCCAAGGGGGTGGAGGACTGAGGCGCACATAAGGAGACTCTTTTTCTTTAATTTACCAGAAAGAGAGCTACTCTTACAGAACAGTGAGCACAACAAGAACCCAGTTAGCATGGTATTTCCAGCCTCATATTTTGTTGGTAACTAAGGGCCCTGGAGACTGTGATGTCATCCATGGCTGTCCTCACTCCAAAGACTGAGGAGATGCCAATAAAAATCCCCCTTTCCCCATTTTTTTCCTTAGAAGGAAAGTGATTGTGTGACCACTACCCATGGCATCGAAAAACTTTCAGAATGTTTCCACTTACTTGCAGCTTGTTCTAAATCTCAGGATATAATATGGTTTCCCTATTGTCTAAAATAACTCCTTTCTCACCCCCATCTTATGGTTACATATTTCACATTTCCAAGAGTTCCACTTTGTGCCGGTGTCTCATTTTTGCATGTTGTAAATTTTACCTTTGGGTTCTAATCTAATTAAACAGTTTGCCACCTGCTAATACTCTCAGATCCCCATTGCTGGGCTTCATTTCTACCATGTCCTTGTTAATGACTTTGTGCAATATCCAGACAGTTTTTATTGTTTTATTTTCTTTGAAGAATAACTAGCTTTTGAACTCCCCCCCCCCCAGATATCACAGAGAGCCAGCATCTTCAGAAGATAGTTTATAATGATTGCCTAGCCCTTTATCTGGATTGTTGTTGTCTCTGACTTTACCATTCCATGAGTAAAGTTGGATTACCTTTCCGTAAACGACTTTCTTTCTGGATTTTGTTGGGGAGAGACTCATTTGCCATTTTTATGCCCTCTCGTACCAATAGAGATTTCTGGAGTTTATCTCTTTTTCGCTTATAATTTCACTGCAGTAAAAAGCCTACACCACTTACAGACTTAGAGATTTGGCTATGGACTGCCGCCTCCAAATCACGTATAAATCTATAAAAGAAGACTACAGAGATGAGTTTATTTATCATTATCCTATAATTCCTATTTGAGTCCACTGTTAAACCAGGCCTCTCATTACTAGGTAACTCAGTGCATTTTAATAGTGTTCAATATAAAGAAGTCTGAAATTCTAAATAGATTATAAACTACTGGTTCTCATTTTTCTCATGTTATTCCAAATAAACATGAGTTTTCTTAAAGAAAGCATGTTAGCTTTTGCATAAGTATACATATATATGTATGTAATACATATATAATACATAATATATAGTACATATATATATATCCTTATATTTTCTTATTTTGTTGCATTTTGAGAGAGCATGCATGCAAGTGGGGGAGAGGGGCAGAGAGAGAGAGAAAATTTTAAGCAGCTCCACACTCAGCGTGGAGCCTGATGCAGGGCTGGATCCCACAACCCTGGAATCATGACCTGAGCTAAAATCTAGAGTCGGACACTCAGCTGACTAGGCACCCACGTGCTCTATACACTTATATTTTCTATGCTCCAATCCTTTATTGTAAATTCTAACAACCTCTGTGAAATGCAAGCGATATTCAGTAAACGGTAGTTCCCAGTACCCCCTATGGAGCCCTGATCATTACACTGCACAACCAACAGCTGTCTCATATAACAACTTGAACATTCGTGGAAATATTCCATAATTGTACATCTTAAATTTTTCCAGTCTTATATGTCGGTGACAGCCAAGTGAATCATTTATATTTTCATAGTAATTTGCTGTAGAATAACCTGTAGTTTTACCTGTATACAACTTAGAAATTCCAAAATCAATTTCTAAAACAATTCAGGAGTGAGGAGCTTCCTAAACTTTCCCCCAGTCACACTCAGACAACTAATTTATTATTCTCTAGTTCCTTTCTCTTTTCAATCCCAAATGCTCCTTGTAGTCCATGATACTCAAGTAATTTCATGGGTTTCTTAATCAAATCATTCTCTTTATTAAATTATTGCTAGTTTAAAAGCTCCTATAACAGACTCCTCAAAATATATTTTGCCTCACTTTGTTTGTAATGATGAACCTATAAATTAAACATGGAAGAAAATTTATTCTGTGAAACTTCCCCACGCTAGAAGAAACAATGGTTTCCATATCAGGGTCAGGGCAGGGACCCCAGATGTCCACCCCCACCTCCCCACCTCTCCTCAGCCTAAAATTTCTTCCCAGACGATAGCTTCCTGAAACAATTTCGTGTCTGCATCACCAAGGGGGAATGTTGTCCCACAACTTCCTGGAGAAGTTTTGACTTCAGAAGAGGAGAGAACCCAGGAAGAGTCAGAGGAGTGGTTTTCAAAATGTGGTACCCAGGTCGGCAGCAGCCACATCTGGGAGGAACTCATTAGAAAATTTTAATCCTCCTGCCCCAGACCTACTGAATCGGACACTCTGTGAGTGAGATCCAGAAATTTGTATTTTAATCCCCAAGTGGTTCTAATGCCGACAGAGTTTGAAAACGACTGCAATAGAGATTTAGGTCCATTTATGAAAGGACAGACAGCGTCCTGGAGTGGGGCTTCTCAAACATGACATGTACAAGAATTGCAGATCTGTGGTATGCCTGCAGAGTCTGCGTGTCTAAGAAGCCCCTGGGGTAAATCTGCGGCGGCTGCTGCTGCTGCTTTATAGACTACGTTTGACTGCAAGGCCACTGATCATATAAGGAGGTGCCAAGAAAAACAAGTTAACTGGAGTGACCTTGACGAGTTTGGCCCAACACTGAGGGAGACTGACTAGACTTGGCTCTATTGGGAATCTTGATAGCTGACACAAAGGAAGGCCTTATCTTAGGTCCAGGATTTTAAGAAAGGTGATCTGGCATGAAAGGTCAGTAGGCAAAGGAAAACAAGGGTGAAGCTTTAAGCTGACACCAAGTTAGCTTGTATGGTATGAGACTTCATGGTGTACTATATCCCAATTCTTTATGGTAATTTTTAGATGAAATACATGTATGCTTGAACTTGCCAAGACCTATACTAAGTAGACACGATGGGGCGAAGTATACTCATAAAGGCTGAAGAAATTATGGGTATATCGTGATAATAAAAAGGCAAGTGGTAAGAGAATCAATCAGGGAGAGAAAAACCCTTTTACAAAAGGGGGATATGAACCACAATAACAAATCCTGTGTTAAATCTTTTCATATGAAAAACCTGAAAAATCTCTTTATTTCATGACCAGATCCTGAAGGAGAAATCATCAATGCAAAGTTATTGTTTTTAGACCTACCTTTGAAAATGTCAGGGTAACGCCGGTTTAATAATCTGTAAGAGAAGTGGCAAGTCCTAGCATGAGTTCACTTTCTTTTGGCTTTGCTGAGGTCACTCACAGGTCAGATTTCCTGACCTATCAATCTTTTGACATGTGGAGCTGCTGAAGAAAATCAAGTGTTCCTCTGGAGTGTGGATCTCTGTGGTTTGGGTTTTTTTCTTCTCTTTCTTTTCACTTTTTTTTTTCCAAGCAAAGTCATGAATATATCAGTCTGCTGCAGAAAAGAATTGGTAAAATAATTTCTGCAACCTCTCAGAATACGAGACTAGCATATTGGGATAAGAGGCAGAGGAAAAGAGTTTCTCCTGAAATTTTGTACTGATCATTTAATGTATCCCCGTGATTACTTATTTAGTATTGGAGTAACTTGATTTCATTGCTAAGAACATAGAGTCACTACCACAAACTAAAACTAAGGATTTTTTATTTTTATTTTTTACAATTTACTGACCTCAACTCTTTTGTTTTATTCAGAAAACATTTATGATCTAAAAATGACAAGCTCATTTAATTTTTTTTTTATGTTTATTTCTTTTTGACAGAGAGAGAGACAGAGCATGATCAGGGGAGGGGCAGAGAAAGGGGGAGACACAGAATCCGAAGCAGGCTCCAGGCTCTGAGCTGTCAGCACAGAGCCCGATGCGGGCTCGAACTCACGAAGGGATCATGAGCTGAGCGGAAGTCGGACGCTCAACCAACTGAGCCACCCAGGCACCCCAACAAGTTAATTTAAAATACCTTAATATGTGAGCCTGTGCCATGTGTACCTCTCTCTCTCTCTCTCTCCCCACCCCCTTCTCTCTCTCTCTCATGCATACACACACACCCACACAGGCAATATTATTGATGACTCTTGGCAGTAATTTAGATGGGCATAATTTTTTTAAGTATTTTCAACGTACTACACAGGCACATTCTCAGTAAAATAAATAAAACAAAAACTCCCTGAAAAGATATAAATCCATTAGGATTTTTTCAGGCTTTAGTGAGTTCTCCAAAACACAGGCCTTTAAAAATGATTTTCAGTATTTAATGTTTTAAAGAAATGTGTCTGCTGCATTATTAGGAAGAATTTCCTCGCAGCCCTCAGTAAAGGCAGTGTGAGGTGACAATGTGTATAAATCTCTTGCTCCAACAGACCTGTTGTGTTACCCAGTGGTTCAAACAGCCAGTAATATTTAACTTGTATGCTTCATGTAGCAATAAAACAAATAAATGGTCCTCTCAAAAGTTACATCCTGCCTTATATAAATATTCCTCTTTAGCACATTGTAACCTGCCTAGCCACAAAGTATTGTAGCCCTTCCTTGCCACAAAGTCAGTACTCTCCTTCCTGAGGCCTAGACATTTTCATCGGTTTTCGTCACATTGTAGTGAAATTGTCTGTGCCAACAAATTAGGTAACAATATTTAATGAAGCTCCCCAAAGCATCTTATGATCAATTAGTATCTGTCAGAACCAACAGTTGCAAATGCAATGGGTCTTCCCAGATGAATTAATTATTTTGTACTTCAGAAGTTGCATGGAGGTGGAATAGTGATCAAAAAATTTGCTTTTCTGGGTCCATGTTTATCCAGCTGATGTGCAAAGCTCCCACAAATTTGGCAGAGGAATTTTGAGAGATTCATAACAACCCGGCTATGTGAAGCAAGCTGGGTTCTACCTCGTGTCAGAAGTGAGCCCACAAAGCTCAAATCCAAGAAACTGGTCTGTTTTTCTTTCAGTAGGGAAGCCAATGACAGTGGAAGTGTTCAGGAGATTCTCCACGTGAATAATAACAATGTAATCTGATGACAAAAAAAGGAGGGGTCATATCCTGCCTATATGCAACTCACTTTTACCTCACTTCTACCTTTTTGCAACTAACTTTTACTTTTTTGCTTGTGCAGATAAATATACAAATATCCTTTAATTCTGAGAGAAGGTAAAAAATGTAACCCTTTCCCATCTCTCTCTCTTTTTTTTTTTTGGTAATACATAAATAAATAAACAAACAAACAAGCAAACTATAAATAAAATGATTTGAACTTCTCAAAATATTGGGGGAAAATGGAGTAAGCCTTGCCGCTAGAACTGAACTCTGAATTATAAATATAACATGTTTTGTTCGAGTCTGATAGCGATGGCTTTTTATTTACAACAAATAAGGTGCCAGCTAGAATAATACCATTCTAGAATATTGAGATCACCTGCAGTTTTATATACCTTGGGTAGAATCAATTGACCCAAGTCTTTAAGAAATCATTGAAAATGGGAGAATTAAAGTGTATATTTATTAAGTCACTAGGTTTGGGTTGGTCACAAGTTCTTCAACCCTAATACCTACCTGCAGACTTGGGCTTACCCTTAGTCCCCCAGACTCTACCTGACAATGACCACAATTACTCCTCTGCATGATAACCTGCTTTTGAGATACTCCCATGCTGAAAATGGGGCTTCCGCCTTGTTCCCAAGTCCTATATCTGCATGATATTTCTCACCTACCAATTGTGTTGACCAATGTCACTAGGGATTGTAAAATGTGTTTAGACTGTCACAGCTTCAAAGTTGGATCCATACTTTTGCTTCATTTTTTTCTTTTAAAACATCCCTTACTTTCTAGCCACCTCGGGAGTAAATTTTAAAACTTTTCAAAATATTTTGCCCACAATTTTTAGAATCTCTCTCTCTCTCTCTATTTTGGTTTATTTATTTATGTTGAGAGAGACAGAATGTACAAGTTGGGGAGGGAGAGAGAGAGAGAGAGAGAGAGAGAGAGAGAGAATCCCAAGCAGGCTCCTCACTGTCAGTATGAAGCTTGACACGGGCCTCAAACCTATGAAATCAGGATATCATGACCTGAGCCAAAACCAAGAGTCAAATGCTTACCCAACTTAGTCACCCAGGAGCCCCTGATCTTTGTGATGGATTCAACTGAGGCATTTATTTAATAACAGTGTAAATAAATATACACTTCATGACAGTATATATGCGTATTTTATATGATTATTTTGTTTAACCTCATTTTTTAAATTACCTGACCAATTATTATTTCTTTTTTTTTTTTTTTTTTTTTTTTTTTTTGACAGAGGGAGACATAGCATGAGCAGTGGAGGGGCAGAGAGACAGGGAGACACAGAATCTGAAGCAGGCTCCAGGCTCTGAGCTGTCAGCACAGAGCCTGACACGGGGCTCAAACTCACTGACTGTGAAATCATGACCTGAGCTGAAGTCAGACGCTTAACAGACTGAACCACCCAGGCACCCCCCAATTACTATTTCTAATCTTAGCAGGTGTTTTTAATGTACTCCCTATGTTACTATGAATCCTTTTTCTCCCCTTTTTCCTCCTCCTTCTCTTCTTCCTTCTCCTTCTTCTGCTTCTTCCTTCTCTTCCTCTTCTTCCTCCCCCCTCCTCTTCCTCCTCCTTCTCTTTAAATCCTTCTTCTTCTAATAGTAGTAAAAAGGCATTCAGAATATTTCAAGTGTTTCAATAATGTTATTCTCCACTGATTCCCCATTTGGTGAGAAACCTTTAGGCTATATGATAGCACATGTAGTTTAATAGTTCCTGTTGGATGGCTTATGCACTTTTCCTTTCCCAAACCCTCAATTTCAAATAATTCTCCAAAATCAGTTATTAAAGCAAACATTGTTGAGTGCTCACCACTCACGGAAATTAATCTTCTAAATTTGCTTCACAAGATTTTTATCAATTCAGAGGTAAAGACTTCAATTGCAATTTTGTAATTCTTACGTCAATGAAGATATCAAGGAAAAAACAAGGGAGAATTAGTAAAATATATGTTCTGAAATTTAAAAGCCCAATTATATTATAGAGGACTTAAATTATTTCCTCAAAATATCTGTGAGAATGAATGCAAGTGGGAAGTATTTTTATATACTAAAAAATACAACTTTAATAGCCATGGATAGTAACATTTTTTTAAATGTTTATTTATTCACTTTGAGAGAGAGAGAGTGAGCATGAGTGGGGGAGGGGCAGAGAGTGGAAGAGAGAGAGAATCCCAACCAGGCTCAGCACTGTCAGCATGAAGCCCGATGAGTCTCTCAATCCAACAAACTGAAATCATGACCTGAGCCAAAATCTGGGGTCAGTCGCCCAACCAACTGAGCCACCCAGGCGCTCCTGAATAGTCATATTTTGACCTGGCTTTTTCCATCTTCCAACGTTTCATATCCAAGTCACTTTTGAAAATGTTCCTGGAAAATTATTTAAGAGGATACTTGTTTTTTTTTTTTAAGTCACCTTTGGAGAAATATCCACATTGAAATGTAATTTCTCTGTGTGCTACAATATTTATTTTCTCTCATTTTCCTCAAGCTCCAGTTCCTCCCCCACCCCGCCTCTGGTCCACTGTCATATTTCATCAACATTCTCTTAATCCATCTTCTCAAATATTCATTCTTTCTTTCTCTGGAAAATTTCAGGCTGTTTTCCTTGAAAATTCCATCTCACTTTTCTTTCTTTTACTTTTCTCTGCCTGCTCTATAAATTTCCAAGAGACAATTACATGATAAAGAAGTGGAGGGAAACTTCAGGCCTGGGACTAAGAGTATGGGACCGAGAACAGGTAGAGCATGTAGGGTGTTGGCAAATGGAATGAGTCTAACTTATGAAAGTGAGACTGGTCAGAGAGTAAATATATTTGTCCAGAAGACAAGCTTCACCTGTCAAATTGTGCACAAAAGGTGGAACTATGGAAAATCTGAAGACTCTTATTCAAGTTGAAAATGGTGAGACAAAAATAGAGAACTTAATGAAAGAGAGAGAGAAAAAAGTAGAGGGCCTGGTAAGGAACAAAATGCATTAGTGAATGTCATTTGAGAATTTGTCATAGGTAAGACAAGTATTTCAAACCCACACGTGTCCCATAAAATGAAGACAGTCTGGGTCACCTCAATGTCTGGGGTCACCTATACAATATTTCCCCATGTAGATTGTCATCTTCTGTGGCTCAATTGATAGGATTCTGCTTAGTAGTTTTTAATACTTATTTTTCATTTAGCTTCCATTTCTTCTAAGTTTTTCCCTTATGTCCTACCTCAAGTCCTTCAAATTTCATTTTTTTATCTCCTTTCAGGAAGTTCTCTAATTCACATAGTGGTAAGGATGGTTTAGGGGAAAGCAAAGGGCAGAATATGTGTTGTTCTGAACTGGGCTTTCATGTTTTTGGTTCAGTAACCTTGCGAAGGTCATATTACCTCTGTAGTTCAAATACATACAATAATTTTAACATTTTCCCCCAGATACAATATTCTGTAATGTGAAGTTGGTAAAGAGAATGCAATTTGTGAGCCATGTTTTACCTTATTTAAAGGTGTCAGTATTTAAGATTAATTTAGTATATGATGTCTGGGTAAAAATTTAGGTAGCAGGTGCATCAGGCACCTAACTTTTTTAAAGTAACAGCTTTATTGAGATATAATTCACATCTCATGACATTCTCCTTTTTAAAGTGTATAACTGAATTTTTAAATATAATCACAGAGTTGTGCAACTGTCATCACTATCTAATTTAGGAAGATTTTATTGCCCTACATCCCCGAAAGAAACCCTGTACCTGTTAGCTGTGACTTCCTATTTCCTCTTCCTCCCTCCAACTTCTGGTAACCACTAATCTACTTTCTGTCTCTATGGATTTGCCTCTCCTGCACATTTCATATACACGCAATCATACAATATGTAATTTTTTGTGTCTGTCTTCTTTGACTCAGCATAATGTTTTCAAGATTCATCCATGTTGTATGTATCAGCACTTGATTCCTTTTTTAAAAAATTATTTTTAATGCTTATTTTTGAGAAAGAGAGACACACACAGAGCGTGAGTGGGGGAGGGACAGAGTGGAGCCTGGAGAACCCAAAGCAGGCTCCAGGCTCTGAGCTGTCAGCACAGAACCCGATGCGGGGCTCAAATCCACGAACTGTGAGATCATGACCTGAGCCGAAGTCAGATGCTTCACCAACTGAGCCATCCAGGCACCTAGCACTTCATTCCTTTTTATTGATAAATAGTATTCCATGGTATGGAAAATCATATTTGTGTTTGTTTATGTATTCATCAGTTGATGGAAATTTGGGTTATTTTCACTTTTTGACTACTATAAATAATACAATTATAAACATTCACATTTTTGTGTGCACATATATTTTCAATTCCTTTGAGTGTATACCAAAGAGTGGAATTGCTGGGCAATACAGTATATTAATTTCCTACTGCCACTGTAAAGAACTACCACAGACTTTGTTGCTTAAAACAACATAAATTTAATATCTTGAGCCATAGAGGTCAGAAGTCTAGAACAGATTGGCATGGCTGCATTGTTTCCAGAGGCTCTAAAAGAGAATCACTCTCTGCCTTCCCAGCTTCTAGAGGCTGCCTGATCTACTTGATCATGGCCCTTATCCACATCTTCAAAACCAGGAGTGTAGTATCTTCCAAATTTTCTCAATGAATTCTACTTCCTTTTTCACATCTATTTTACTCACTTTCCTGCGTCTCCTTTCCCCTATAAAGATGCTTAGGTTACATCCTCCAGCCCTGGTGATCCAGGATAATCTTTACAGATCAGGAACCTTAGATTAATCATATTAGCAAAGTTCCTTTTGTCATGTAATGTAACCTTCACAGATCATGGGAATTAGGATGTGGACATCTTTGTGGTCTATTATTTTGTTTATCATATATGGAAATTCTATGTTTAACATCATGAAGAACTGACAAACTGTGTCCTAAAATGAGCACCATTTTACATTCCCACCAGCAATGTAGGAGGGTTGCAAATTCTTCACATCTTTGTCAATACTTTTTTTTAATTGTTAAAATTTAGTTTTTAGAGCAACTTAAGTTTACAGAAAATTGAACAGAAAATACAGAGTTCCCATATACTTCCTGTGTAGCACACACACACACACACACACACACACACACAATCTTCCCTCACTATCAACATCCCTTTGAGAGTGGTACATTTGCTACAATCTATGAACCTATAATGACACATTGTTACCACTCTATGTCCATGGTTTACATTAGAGTTCATTCTTGGTCTTATACATTCTACTGGTTTTGTCAAAGGTATAATGCCAAGTATCCACCATTAGGGTATCATACAGAATGGGTTCCTTGTCTTAAAAATCATTTGTACTCCATCCATTTATCCCTCTGTCCCCCAACGCCTATCAACCACTGATCCTTTAACTATCTCCAACAGTTTTGCCTTTTCCAGAATTTCATATAGTTGGAATCATACAGCATTTTCAGATTAGCTTCTGTCACTTAACAATATTCTTTTAAGTTTCTTCCAGGTCTTTTCATGGCTTGGTAGCCCTTATTTTAATTACTATTTTTTAGTGCTAAATAATATTCCATTACCTGGATGTACCAGTTTATCTATTCACTTACTAAAAGATATCTTGGTTGCTTCCAAGTTTGGCAATTATGAATAAAGCTGCTATAAACATCTGTGTGAAGGTTTTGTGTGGGCATGAGTTTTCAATGCATTTGGGTAAATACCAAGGAGTTTGGCTCATCTGCTAGAAGAATGTTTAGTTTTGTGGGGCGCCTGGGTGGCTCAGTTGTTTAAGTATCCCACTTCGACACAGGTCATGATCTCACAATTTGTGGGCTCAACCCTCGTGTTGGGCTCTGTGCTGACATCTCAAAGCCTGGAACCTACCTCAGATTCTATTTCTCTCTCGCTGTCCATCCCCTTCTCTCTCTCTCTGTCTCTCAAAAAAATAAAATAAACATTAAAAAAATAATGTTTAGTTTTATAAGAGACTGTCAAATGGTTTTTCAAAATGGCTGCATCACTTTGCCTTCTCACTAGGAAGGAAGGAGAGTTCCTGTTGCTTTAATCCTCACCAGCATTCAGTGTCGTCATTATTTTGGATTTGGCCATTCTAATACGTATGGATATCTCATTGTTTCACTTTACAAATCCCCAATAACATATAGTGTGGGACATCTTTTCACATGCTTATTTTATATCTGCATATCTTAATAAGGTTTTTGTTTTGTTTTGTTTTGTTTTCCTTGGAGAGTTTTAAGAGTTCTTTGTAGATTTTGGATAACAGTGCTTTATTAGATATCTCCTTGCAAGTATTTTCTCCCAGTCTGTGGCTTGTCTTCTCATACAGCTCATCAATTACTTCTTTCATGAATTGTGCTTTTGGAATTGCATCTAAAAAGCCATCACCAAACCCATAGTCATTTAGATTACCTCCTATGTTACCCTGTAGAAGTTTTATAGTTTTTGTGCTTTACATTTAAGTGTATGATACATTTGGAATTACTTTTGTGGAAGAGTGTAACTTTTGGGAAAGTTAGATTCTTTTTTTCATATATGTTAATATAGAGTTATTCCAGCAGTATTTGTTGAAAAGACTATCTTGTTTCTGTTTTATTTCCCTTGATCATTTCTCAAAGATCAGTTGACTATATTTATGTGGTCCAATTCCTGAACTCTCTATTCTGTTCTATTTGTCCATTTGTCTAGTCATTCACCAATTCCACACTGTCTTTTTTTTTTTTTAATGTTTATTTCTGAGACAGAGAGAGACAGAGCATGAGTGGGGGAGGGGCAGAGAGAAGGAATCCAAAGTGGGCTCCAGGCCCTGAGCTGTCAGCACAGAGCCTGACACAGGGCTCGAACTCACAAACTGTGAGATCGTGACCTGACCCGAAGTCAGTCGCTCAACTGGCTGAGCCACCCAGGCGCCCCTCCACACTGTCTTGATTACTGTATAATAATAACTTTATATAAAGTTAATAAAGTTTACATAAATTTATTACTGTGTAATAATCAACTTTATAGTAAGTTGAGGTTGGGTAGTATCAGTGCTCACACTTTGTTCTTCTCCTTCAGCATTGAATTGGCTAGTCTGGATCTTTGTCTCTATATTAAGTTTTAGAATCACTTGGTCAATGTCTACAGAATAACCTGCTGGGATTTTGACTGGATTGCATTGTTGAGAATTGCTTCTGTGTTTATAAAAGATATAGGTCTGGGATTTTTGTTAATTTAATTTAATTTGATTTAATTTAATTTAATTTAATTTAATTTATTTTTGCTGGTAACATCTTTGTCCAGTTTGGGAATTAAGGTAATCCTGGCTTCATGGAATGACTTAGAAAGTATTTTCTCTACTTTTAAACTCTGAAACAAATTGTAGAAAATTGGTATTTTCTCTTTAAATATTAAAAAAAAATTTTTTTTTACTCTTTATTTATTTTTGAGAGAGAGACAGAGTGTGAGCAGGGGAGGAGCAGAGAGAGAGGGAGACACAAAATCTGAAGCAGGCTCCAGGGTCTGAGCTGTCAGCACAGAGCCCCACGTAGGGCTCAAACTCATGAACTGTGAGATCATGACCTGAGCTGAAATCAGACGTTCAACTGACTGAGCCACCCAGGCGCCCCTTTTCTTTAATTATCTTTTTAACGTTTATTTATTTTTGAGACAGAGAGTGACAGAGCATGAACGGGAGAGGGTCATAGAGAGAGGGAGACACAGAATCTGAAACAGGCTCCAGGCTCTGAGCTGTCAGCACAGAGCCCGACGTGGGGCTCAAACTCAGGGACTGTGAGATCATGACCTGAGCCGAAGTCGGGTGCTTAACCGACTGAGCCCCCCAAACGCCCCCGCCCCTTTTCTTTAAATATGTGATAGAATTCACCAGTGAACCCATCTGGGCCTGGTCCTTTCTGTCTTAGAAGGTTATTAATTTATTTTTTTTAATTTTTTAATGTTTTATTTATTATTTTTAAGAGAGAGAGAGAAAGAGAGACCATGAGTAGGGAAGGGGCAGAAAGAGAGGGAGACACAGAATCTGAAGCAGGCTCCAAGCTCTGAGCTGTCAGCACAGAGCCTGATGTGGGGCTCAAACCCACAAACCGTGAGATCATGACCTGAGCTAAAGTCAGACGCTTACCCAACTGAGCCACCCCAGCACCCCAAGACGTTATTAATTTCTGATTCAATTTCTCTAATAAAGGGCATTTAGATTATCTATTTCTTTTTGTAGGAGTTTTGGCAAATTGTGTCTTTCAAAGATTGGTCCATTTCTCCTAAGTTATCAAATGTGTGTGCATAGGGGTATTCATAGTAGTCTTTTATTATCCCTGAAATGCCCATTAAGTCCATGATGATGTCACCATTTTCATTTCTGACATTAGCGCATCCAAGCACATGATTTTATTTTGTTTCTTGAAGAACCCACTGAGGAAAGTATTATAATGCTATTTTTATAGATTAGCAAACTGAGGTTCATTTTCTTAAATAATTTGATTAATCTTTTTCTTTTCTTCCAATGTGAGCAGAGCAGTGCTGGTCATATGATAATCATCCTGGTGAAATGTTTTTAAAATATAAATTCCAGGACACTCACTCTTGAAGATTCTAGTTTGATAGATTTAGCTTGGAACATCTTTTCCATACTCCATGACTTCAGAGTGGCTCAGGGAGTTAACTAGATTTCACCTTTTGCATCTACTGA
This sequence comes from Panthera uncia, assembly GCF_023721935.1. Taxonomy (NCBI): domain Eukaryota; kingdom Metazoa; phylum Chordata; class Mammalia; order Carnivora; family Felidae; genus Panthera; species Panthera uncia. The sequence goes on from NC_064811.1 coordinate 82,860,832, forward strand.
AATAGATTGGAAAAAAGCGGTTCAGGGTCCTATATTGGATCCTGGGGCTGATGCGGAGATATTCTGTGGTCCATTAGCAATGACCAGATGGAGGGAGTAGAATTCCACTGCCAAATATTGGCTAACTGTGATCTAGATAGTGACAGTTGGTAGGTGGGTGAGAAGGAAAAAAAAAAGGAAATTAGAGAATATCAGTTATATTTTTATTAAAAATTGCCTGAGAAAATACTAAATATTATATACAGCTATATGTAACCCTCTTAGCTATATAAGAAACTTCAATGTAGCTCTTGGAAAAATACTAGTGATGACCACAGTGTAGAGAGCCAAATAAAGGAGAGAAGCCAAAATACTCTCACAAATTTCCAAAATAGTGGATTCCTCCAGTGTCCCAGCCCTACAGGAACGCCTGTGCCAGGAATGCTAGGACTCTGTGTTAAGAGCAACTGCCTTATGCTCATGTTCTTTCTGTTGCAATCTCACTTCTTATAACAACAACAACAACAACAAAATGGCTCTGTGTATTTTAGCAATTGAGCAAATATTTATTTCAAAACTTACAGGGAGAAATCAAATGTATTTTGTAATTCTAAATTGTGTATGCTTAGTTTTCGTATCTTATTATTAAAATGTAGCATTAGTTGGGTATATTGTATTTGGAGAAACAGCCTGGAAGGTGGGTCTGATAAAAATATACCTAAGGAGATACAGTGGCTGTCATTACTTAGATATATTCCTAGGAAGAGGTGGATAAAGCTGTGCCATTTACAGACAAACGTTTCCTGTTAGGGTTTGTTTTCCCACAACGATGTGGGTTTCTTCAAGGGTGCACTCCATTTGTGGGATTCATTTAGGCTAGGAGAACTGAACTTAGAGCTTCTTGCTGTCACACTAACAATCAGGTTTCCTACAATCCTCATCATTTCCGTCATTATCAGCAGATAATCTGTGGCAGATTGAATAAACTCTTGGGATCCCCAACAAATTCTTACTTGGCCTTCCACTCCTGTGGATGTTGGGAATTCCTCTGTCCACTTAGAGTTGAAAGCAATGATGCAGAAGGTCAGTGACTTGCCCACAGTCCTTATCAGGGAAGATCTCTGAACTGCTCAGTTACCTCCTGGCCATTAGAAAGGTTAGGAAAAGGAATATAAGGAATATAAAGGAAAAAATGTTGCAAGGGAATAGTGGCCAGAGTTCAGAAGTGGCAGCACATGATTAGTAAATTTGTCATCTTTGATTCACGTCAGTAACGGTGGCGAAGCGGGGAGAAAACAAAAATATACTGGGTTTGATGTTGCTATTATCAGTGTGAAGGTTGGAAAAGAAAAGAACTAGACGAGAAGAATGGTATGAACTGTCTGGATATAAGTTCCACGAGACCCAGACTTAACCCTTCACAAATCTCTACAGTACCAAAATTTTAGAAATCAAAACAAACAAACAAACAAACAAACCAGAAAACTGTGTCGGATACAGCTGTTAAATGCATTTTAAAAATATAATGGGCTTTAGGGGCGCCTGGCTGGCGCAGTCGGTTAAGCGTCCGACTTCAGCCAGGTCACGATCTCGCGGCCCGTGAGTTCGAGCCCCGCGTCAGGCTCTGGGCTGATGGCTCGGAGCCTGGAGCCTGTTTCCGATTCTGTGTCTCCCTCTCTCTCTGCCCCTCCCCCGTTCATGCTCTGTCTCTCTCTGTCCTAAAAATAAATAAAAAACGTTGAAAAAAAAATTTTAAAATATAATGGGCTTTGAATGATAAATGTAATTTTGTCTCTACTAATAACGCTATTCCTCATTTCCAAACCCATAAGATGTCAGTTCTTAGGAAAACCAATTTGGAAAAACACTTTATTACTTTGCCATTTAATCATCAGAACCTGGAAATTGGTCATTACTTTGGTTCATAGTCTGAAAGTCTGGCATTTCTACTCAGTTTTACCATTGTAACAACCGAGACTTAGTGTTTTAAAGATAATTACATTTATTGTACAAGCGAACTGAAAAAAGTGCTGAATAATTGTCACTGCTTCAGAGATTAGATTCTGTAGTGATATTTTTCTGCTAGCACTGCATCAAGATGCTTTTAATGGAGGGACCTACAGTAATATTAAAGAATTGTTGACAGCTACATATGAGAGGGACTTTTACATTTGTAAACAAAACTTTATTTTACCAAAGCAAATATCAAAAGGTTATTTTATCCTCTGTCACACCTCATAATGTACTTCCAATATATTCTGGAACGAGGGTGGAGTGGGTGAGTAGAGTTTAATGTAATGGATTGAGAAAAGCCGAGTTTTTGGCAGACCAAACGACAAGGACCTAAAAAAGTAAGGTCAGACAATAAAAATAGGTTCTTTGTTTAATGATGCACTGAGATTTTTTTTTTTTTTAATGCACTGAGATTTTAAAATAAAAGTTCCTATTCAAGTCATACTCTGGGAAACACACTCAACTCTCAATATTTCCTGAAGGCAATGAGGTTTTTTGGGTTTTTTTGTTTTTTGTTTTTGTAGTTTTGAGGGCATTACCTTTCAGTCAATGAACAAAACAAGGAAACCCTCTAAACAACTGATTGGAAACCTAAGCTGACACTAAGACATTATTGAAATTAGGGCTTCCATTGCTTCACCGTGGCTCAATTTCTGGTTTTCTCATTAGATGTCATACATGTGTTTCCTGTTATGCTTACTAAAAACATTATCTTATATCAGGTCACATTTCCTACAGGTGCCAACCAAGAACTAATTTTCCAGATTGCAGATTAACTTTTAAATGTGATCATGCATCATATTTGAGTAGGAAAAGAGATGGTTATTTAATAAATGGTGCTGGGTAGTTAATTAAGTACTTGGGCTTTATTTTACATTTTATGAAACATGAACATGAAAGAAAGAAAAAGAAAGAAGAAAGAAAGAAAGAAAGAAAGAAAGAAAGATGGGAGGAAGGAAGGAAGGAAGGAAGGAAGGAAGGATAGAAGGAAGACAGGGAAAGGTAAGAAATTCAAGAATGGTTAGGGAAGCAAATGCTAAACGTAAAACCATAAGAAAAAAAAATTGGGAAAGTATTTAATTTTAGGACTTGTGTTTTCTAAGTAAAATAAATTACAGAAAAAAATAGACTTGGCTACATAAAAACTGAAAGAAAAGAAAAAAGACTACTCTGTCAAAAGCAGCAAGTTAATAAAGCACAATCAATAAAGTGAGAATATATCTATGGAAAATATGACAAACTAGGGATTAATTCCCTGAAACTATAAATGGTTCCTAGAAATACATAAGAAAAATCTTATGTAGAGGTGGTGCCTGGTTGGCTCAGTTAGTTGAACATCCAACTCTTGACTTTGGCTCAGGTCATGATGCTAGGGTCATGGGATTGAGCCCTATGTTGATTCCACCTTAAACATGGAGCCTGCTTAAGATTCTCTCTCTCTCCCTCTGTCCCCTCCCCCATACACACACACACACACACACACACACACTCACACACACTCTCTCTCTCTCTTTTTTTTTTTCTCTCTCTCTCTCTGAAAATTAAAACCTTAAAAAAATTCCTAAGATCTCAAAATCTTGAAGACAACAGTCATGGAGTTTTGCTCATAGTTCTTTCTTTCTTTCTTTTTTTAAATTTTTAAATGTTTATTTTTTGAGAGAGAGTGTGAGCAGGGGAGGGGCAGAGAGAGAGAGGGAGACAGAATCTGAGCTGTCAGAGCAGAGCCGGCCTCAGGGCTCGAATTCACAATCTGTAAGATCACGACCTGAACAGAAGTCAGACACTTAACTTACTGAGCCACCCAGGCACCCCCATCGTTCTTTCAAATAGATATTGAAAATATGATGAAATATTTCACTTCACTGGTAGTCAAAAAAAATGTAAATTTAAATAAGATGTTATTTTGACCAAACACTTAGAAAACAAAATATACTAAGTAACAAAAATGATTTAGTAGAATAAAAGCATCCACACACAGTATAAATTGAGGCAGTTTTCTGTCTGGATCGGTTTGGCCATGCATATTAAGAGTCTCCAAAAGTTCATAATTTTAGTCCATTATTTCCATTATAGAAACCTTTCTTACGGAAATTTTCATGTATACAAGATGTTGCTCCAGTGTTATTTATGAACAACCCAAATATTCAATTATAAGAGAATGTTTATATAATCTAGTCAACCACTGTGTAATTCCCACACCAGCAAGATCAGCATCACTGGGAAAACTGGTAGAAATGCATGTTTTGGGTTCTACTTGACAGCTATTTTCTCAGAAACTTGGTGGGTGGGCCCCATATTCAAAAAGCCTTAAAGATAATTTGATGCATACTAAGGCCTGAGAATCACTGATATAATGAAATATTAGACATTCAAAGGGTTCTCAAAGAACACTTAACATGGAAACATATTTTGGGTGCCTGGCTGGCCAGTAGGTTGAGCATCCGACTTTGGCTCAGGTCATATCTCACGGTTTGTGGGTTTGAACCCCGTGTCAGGCTCTGTGCTGACAGCTCAGAGCCTGGAGCCTGCTTTGGATTCTGTGTCTCCCTCTCTCTCTGCCCCTTCCCCACTTGTTGTTTCTCGCTCTCAAAAATAAATAAATAAACATTAAAAAAATACTTAGAAAAAGAAAAATTCTCATAACCTAAGTGAATAAAAATTATTCATATTTAATAAGACTATAGGAATTATGCATCATATGATTTCCATTTTATAGATGCATACATATCATATTTTTGTAAAATCAAAATCCTTCATGTTTATGCATATTCACACACACACACACACACACACACACACACACACACATATATATACTAGCAGGAAAAAAATGCTATTCTCAGTGTATCAGAGGAAGTGACCCTGGATTACTTCTTTGAATCCTTACATATTTTTCCAAAGTCTTTCCTGTGATGGCATGTTACTTTTTATTATCATTAAAGGATCTTGGCCACATTTTGGTATGTATATATAATGTGCAAAGCCCCAAGTTTCCTATAACCCTAAATATTTATTAACCTTTCACGATGACATTGGTTTATTGCAAAGAGAGCCCCCTTCTTTAACAACAGATGGTGTTTTATCATTGAGGAAAATGGTAAGATGTGGTACTTGGGTTGTTCTAGCCACAGGCAGGATGTGGCTACCAGAGAAGAGCTATAAGTCTTTGAGCAACCAGCCACATCCTCCTCCCACTGGTTCTTTTTTTAGCTAATGGCAACTCCCAGGATTCTGACGTTAACCAAAGTTCATGTCTTCGTATTGCTATCATACCCCCTCCTCTCATCAGCAATTCTCACATTAATCTTAGTACAGAGAGCAGGGTATAGAAATTAAAGCAATATTAGACATTAGGTATTTCAAATAGCTGTGCTCATTTAGCCAAAATGTTCCAGCAGCCGCGGGGGAAGGGTCGGGGTGGGGAACCAAGAGAAAGTGGCAAACAACAGTTGCTTATCATCTCATGTTAAAAATTATCTTTCCTTCGTTATCTCGAAAAACCATCACAATTTCTTCTCTGGTTGACTTTAATTGCAACTATTTGAGTACACAGAAGGTTCAACCTGTTCTACTAGTACTTGGACAATGTAGTGAATCTAACATTGTTTACAATGGGTTTTAAAGAGCTTAAGTGTTGGAAACATTTTAAATGCCACAGAAAATAAATATTGTAGCAAGTATGTCTCTACTTGTCTAAATTACTGGAAAAAGATCACTTCACTTTTGCTTCCTGCTCATGTTAATATAGATAGTGACAAGATCTGGGGACAGTCCCAACTGCTCCCAATTCACAACTCCGTCAATTAGGTATTTAGAGACGAAGAAGAGGCATCATTCAATTTCTATGCTGTGATCTGCTTCAGACTCTATAGCTTATGTTGGAGAAATTCTGTGGACGGAAATAGAGTTCCACTCCTTGAGTGGGTGCAGAAAAGGCTATGACCTGGAGGAATCCATTTGCATTAAGGAACAGTGACATATTAAAAGAAATATCTCCCCAGAAATAAATATCCCAAATTCCCATAAAAAATGGGAAAGAGTATAATTTTATATGGTGATCTTGAAAATTAAATCCACTTATTAAGCCTACTTATTTTTTTAAAAAAATTTTTTTAACATTTATTTATTTTTGAGACAGAGAGAGACAGAGCATGAACAGGGGAGGGGCAGAGAGAGAGGGAGACACAGAATCTGAAACAGGCTCCAGGCTCTGAGCGGTCAGCACAGAGCCCGACGCGGGGCTCGAACTCATGGACCGTGAGATCATGACCTGAGCCAAGTCGGACGTTTAACCGACCGAGTCACCCAGGCACCCCGAATTATTAAGCCTACTTAATGGTAATAAAGTCTTAGATTTTCTAATATCTGTTATTCAATATGTGTGGATGTATGCATAGGATCCGTAACTGAATTGGAAAACCTAAAATCCTTCAGATGATGGTTGATATTTTGTGGTATGTAGATGCTGTCACCTGAAGGTCCTGTCCAGTCCTGTCACCTGAATGTTAGGTTCATTACCAAGGTTGTTTTGTGACTTTCTACAAATGTGCTTTGTATCTCTGAGATATTATTTATAAATATTTGACTAAGTCTGGAAATCCTCAGAAGATTTTCAGAAGAAACCTGTGCGACATATGGAACCGGACTGCAGCATTTAAATGCGGAAGATAAGGTGATCTTACAGAAAATAGAACAAAGGTAAATACAGCAAGGAGCAGGATGGAAAGCTCAGTCAAAAATGAGAAACTTAAAACACCTGTGTTGTGTCAACAGTGGCTTGGCAGCTAGAATAGGGAGGACAGAGGAAGTTAAATCCATGCTGGTTTCCAGAACCCAGCTACAAAAAATGAACCGCTAGGACCAGATGGTTTTATGGCTTTAGTAAACAATAGATTTGCCTAATGCTTCCTCAATAATTCTGTCAGGAAGAGTGTTGAGCTAGAAAACAATGTACAATTGCGCCTTTTTTGAAAACCAGCTCTCAAAATGGCCAACTAATAATTGAGAAGACGCTGAAATGTTGGGAAGAACAGATTATATAAGGGACTATTGTCAGGCCATCTTGACTACCAAGTAATTGTAAACGCCAAATATGTTTGGAACCTCCAAGTATGTTTGGAAGTATTAGGTCTCTCCTGGTGGCCACATTATAAATTGATTATCAAGCAGGAATGAGGGCGTCTCTAACCTGGGGCACCACCTCCCTAAGGTTTCCTTGTTTGTTCTGATTTGTAACTTCCTTTGACTTTTCTTTCTAAGGCTTGGGTGACTGCCATTTGGTTTCTCTTCAAGAAGAATCAACAAACCACTTAATGTTGAATTCTTTTCTAGTATACACATGCATCGCTACTCCCTATTGATCTCAGGATGTGGAATCCCCACACACCTTTTGAACAAAATCCTCTGTTTCAGCAAGTAGATAGGGACTCTCATCTATTTCACTCATTCAAATGATTTAATTGACAATAATTATTCTCATAGGTAATTTCTCCACATACAAATACAGATTTCTGCTTTTTAACACCCGAGTCACAAAATAAGCCAGTGGGATAATACAGTACTGAAATCCGTCTTGTCTACTCCCAAACATGGCAACAATCCCCTCCCCATTTTTAAGTTGAATGCCAAAGATTGTTCTTAATAGATAGAGCTTAAAAATTCAGAAGCCTACAGTGCTCAGGTAGGTAAACATAACTAAATACCACTCATGTTGAAGGGAGAAAAGACTAACAATAGGGAAGGTTGGGGACTGTGGTAAAGTGGTAAACCTGTTCTGAAGAGAATCTGGCAGCTCTTCAGCTCCAGACAATTGTTGCCATATCATAAAATAGCCCAAGAAATGCCCAATCTCCTAGATTTTAAAGTAAAATTAATTTTATTTACTTTTTAAACATATTTATTTTGAGAGAGAGAAGAGATAGAGAGATGGAGAGCAAGCAGGGGAGGGGCAGAGAGAGAGGAGACAGAGAATCCCAAGTGGGTTCCTCACTGTCACCACAGAGTCTGATGTGGGGCTCAAACTTATGAACTGTGATATCATGACCTGAGCCAAAATCAAGAGTCGGGCAGTTAACCGACTCAGCCACCTAGGCACGCCTAAGGTAAAGTTAATTTTAAAAACTTCAGCTTTATGATAATACTGATGAATTTCAAAATTAGCAACAAAGTTTAAATTTATGTGTTGTAAGGGGCAAAACACTTTTGTGAACAATATTAATCTTATAAAGTGCCAGGTTGTAAACCCTACCTAGTTCCTAAGCAGAGATGTCCAGATTGATTCGAATTTTCCAGTAGCTCCATTAAAAAGCATAAAGAGAGACACCTGGGTGGTGACTCAGTTGGTTAAGCATCTGACTTAGGCCCAGGTCTTGATTTCATGGTTCATGAGTTCAAGCCCTGCATTGGGCTCTGTGCTAATAGCTCAGAGCCTGGAGCCTGCTTCAGATTCTGTGTCTCGTTCTTTCTCTGCCCTTCCCCTTCTTGTGCTCTGCCTCTCTCTCCCTTTCAAAAATAAATATTAAAAAAATTAAAAAGCATAAAGAAATAAGCAAAGTTAATTTTTATAATACATTTTATTTAACCCAGTTATTCAAAGTGTTGTCATTTTTGCATGTAATTATTAGAAAAATTATTAATGGGTTATTTTACACCATTTGTGCCCCGTCTGAAACTCAGTAAATCAGTCCCCCCTTTATCCAGTTTAATTTTCCATGGTTTTAGTTAGCTGCAGTCAACCATGGTCCAGAAGCAGATGATCTTCCTTCTGATCTATTGTCAGAAGGTCAACAGTAGCTTAATGCTGCATCACTACCCCTACATTGTTCACCTCACTTCAATTCATCATGTACTCACTTTATCATCTCATAGCATCACAAGAACGGCAAGTATGGGTGCAATAAGATATTTTGAAAGAGACCACACTCACATAACTTTTATTACAGTCTATCGTTTTTTTTTAGATTTTTTAACATTTTTATTTATTATATTATTGAGAGAGAGAGACAGAGCATGAGTATGGAAGGGGCAGAGAAAGAGGGAGACACAGAATCTGAAACAGGCTCCAGGCTCTGAGCTGTCAGCACAGAGCCCGATGTAGGGCTCAAACTCACAAACCGGGAGATCATGACCTGAGCCAAACTCAGACGCTCAACCGACTGAGCCACCCAGGTGCCTCCAGTCTATTGTTAATAATTGTTCTATTTTATTATTATTAATTTCTAACCTTGCCAAATGTATAAATTATACTCCATCATAAGTATATATGTAAAGAAAAACATAGTATTTATAGGGTTTAGTACTATCCATGGCTTCAGGCGTCCACTGGGGGTCGTTGGAACTTAACCTCCATTGTATAAATGGGGGGCACTATTGTATGTATTTCACACAGACAACACATTTCATTTTTTACTGGCCACATTTCAAATGTTTAATAGCTATATATGGCTAGTGGCTCCATACTGGACAGCATAGCTCTAAGGTTTGGAATGCCTACTCTTATATATACATAAACAGTGAGCAAGTCCTTGGTTGGATAAAGTGTCATGGTCTTCTTGCACCAGGATTCTCCCTCTTCCTATCTACCAAGCTACTGCTGTCATGCTTCAACACCCAGCTACCAGAGCAGGTGCAGGAGGCAGACAGGAGGGACTCTGTTCATGGGATATTATTTGCCAAGAAAAGAGTATAAGGAATTTTGAATTTGTTTGAATTATGTGAAACAGAGTCTTAGAAGGGTCTTGGGAAGTCATTTAATGCACATGACCTTCCATAATATCGTGAAAAATGGGAATTTGTCCTCTCCTTGTGCACATCTAGTAGTAGCCTACTACTTAGTGAATTAACCTTTGTTATTACTGGGTTATTTTAATTCGTAGTTGTTTTTTTTTTGAGTGTGTGTCAGGTAAACAGGGGCTTTGATTCATTCTAGAACAAAATTCAAGTGAAGAAAACAGTGGGAGGAAAATATTAATTTTAAAATTAAAAAATCAATCACAAAAAAAAGTAGAAACTTGCTGAGTAGTTCAAAGATTGAATGGATTTTCTTATATCTAGAGGTGTCTAAGCAATAATTGTACAAAAAATTGGTGAGTTTGTTGTAGTATATCCATTGCCAAACTGGATAATTTTTCTGCCCTGAGATTAAAGACAGGTGTAATAATAATAATAATAAAAATAATAAATGCATATGTACATATATATTTAAAATTCAGATAAATATTATCACATCGTGTTATTTTGAAATTTGAAATGTCATATCATTTAATTTGCATTTTCTATTACCAGTGAACTTGAGCATATTTGCTTATTTTTAGCAATTTAGAATTTTCCCTTTTGTGAATTGCTCATTCATAGTCTTTTCCCATTTTCCTATTAGATGTTTGTCTTTTCCTTATTGAGTTTTATGCATTTCTGATTCAAGCAATTGTGAATTATATGTGTTGAACATAGCTTACCCCACTTTTAGTCCTAGTTTTACTCTTTTTAGTTGTCTTTTGAGGAATGAAGCTCTTAATTATAATTTAGTCTAAATTATCAAATTTTCCCTTTCATCATTATTGCTTTCTATACTTGTTTAAAAACTCCTTCCCTATTCTGAGGTCATGAAGATATATCCTACATTAATATTTATTTGTTTGTCCTTTTATATTTAAGTCATTCATGTAAAATTAATAATTACATACGATGGAGGTAGGAATCCAATTGTGCTTGCCCAATTGGATACAAAATTTTCATAATCCTGTTTACCATTCTTTCTTCACTGAACTGTCTGGCAAGTCGCACTGGTGCATATCTTGGGCACTCTTTAATGGCGTTTTGGTCTATTTGTTGGTCTTTGTTCCAATATGACACTGTCATAATTTCTGTGAATTTATGTCTGGGTGTCTAGTAAGTCAACTTACCCCAAATGTTTTTTTCTTTATGGCTTTCGTTATTCTTGTCCTTTATCCCTTTCATATAAAGTTTAGAATCTGCTTGTTACGTTCTAGAGGGGGAATGAAGGGTTGGGGTTTGGGGCTTGGGATTTGGATATGGGTCGCACCAAATCTATTGAGCAACCTGAAAGGATTTAACAACTATATATTAAGTCTACCAACCCACGCTTATGAGATGTTTTCACTTATTAGGTTCTTCTAATATTCTTCAATTAAGTTTCTCCGTAAGAATTTTCTCTTTCTTTTTCTAAACGTATTCTTATATACTGCATTTAAAAAAATCTAATAGGTTAATTTTTAGAGCAGTTTTATGTTCACAGCAAAACTGAGCAGAAAGGACAGAGATTTCCTATATAACTTCTGCCCCTACACATGTACAGCTTTCCTCCACAGAGGAGTACATTTGTCACAGTTAATGAACCTGCACTGCCACATCATAATTATTGAAAGGCCACAGCTTATATTAGGGTTGACTCTTGACGTTGTACATATGTACTACATATGTTTCAATTTAATGGTAAATATCATCTTTTAAAATGTGCTTTTCTGATTGATTATTCCTGGTATAGAAATGCAAATTGATATATATTACTTTTTTATCTTAAAAAGTTGGTAAGCTGTTAGTAATCCTAACAATTTCTTCGTGATTTTTTGGAGATTTTTAAGATACATAGAATTATATTATCTTCACATAATGGCAGTTTTTGTTTTTCTTTCCAATTCTTAAAGCTTTATTTCTTTTTGTTTGCATGACTGCGGTGGTCATATGTTGGTCAATATTACTTGCCTATGAGACCTATCCCCTATATAGTGGTGATAGATGCGTGTTTATCTTATTCCTGATCTCAAAGGGAAAGCTTCTACTGTTTTACCATTAACTGTTGATTGCTTCAGATTTCTGTAAATACCCTTTATCAAATTAAGAAAATCCTCCTTCTTGGGGTGCCTGTGTGGCTCAGTCGGTTAAGCATCGACTTTGGCTCAGGTCATGATCTCACAGTCCGTGAGTTCAAGCCCGCATGTGCTGACAGCTCAGAGCCTGGATGTTGCTTTGGATTCTGTGTCTCCCTCTCTCTCTGCCCCTCCCTTGCTCATGCTCTGTCTCTCTCTGTCTCAAAAATAAATTAAAAAATAAAATAAAATAAATCCTCCTTCATCAGCTTACTAGAATTTATATCATGAAACAGTGTGAAATTTTATCTTTCTTGCCATTTAATGAAAAGATCATTTGATTTTCCTCTGTTTCCTGTTTGTGTGGTGGTTTACATTGATTTTTCAAATATTAACTACTAATTCATGGCATACATGAAATTTAGTCATGATGTATCATCTTTTTATATATTTCTGAGTTCAGATTGCTAATATTTTGCTTGGAAAGTTTTTCATTCACATTCATGTGTTTACTGTCATTTTCCTTTTTTCTCCTTCCATTTTTGACATTTGAGATTGAAGTTATGCACATCAAGGTATGAAGTGATGCTTACACTGGGAGAGTGTTAACTCTTTTTCATTCAGATTTGTTTATGTAAAATTGTGATTCTTTAAAAAAAATTTACTTTGAAATAATTTCAGGCTTCCAGGAAAACTATAAGAATAGAACAAAGAAATCTTGTATATTTTCACCCAGTTTCACAATTGTGAACATACAGTTGACCCTTAAGCAACACAGATTTGAACGGGGTGGGTCCACTTATATGTGGATTTTTTTTGACAAATACAGTACAATACTGTATATGTATTTTCTTTTATGATTTCCCTAATAACATTTTCTTTAGCTACATTACTGTAAGAATGCTTAATACATATAACATGCAAAATATGTGCTAATCTATTATTTACGTTACTAGTAAGGCTTCCAGTCAATGGAGGCTATTCGTAGTTAAGTTTGGGGGGAATTAAAACTTACATGCAGATTTTGACTGTGTGGAGGTTCAGCACCCTTCCCCCTATGTTGTTCAAGAGTCAACTTTATAATCACAGCAGCTTTATCATTCTCTCTCTATTTTTTTTCCTGAACTATTTGATAGGTTGCAGATATCATGCCCTTTACCCCTAAAAATTCCATCACATATTTCATAAGAGTATTGTGTTATGTTACTAATGCATAATTAGCAAAATTAGGAAAATTAGGATTAAGATTTATAATCCATAATCAATTTTAGCCAATTATCCCAACAATG